>NC_091483.1:1805484-1955941 GCF_947461875.1 Haliaeetus albicilla | reverse complement strand
AACCCTGCCTGCAGCAATTTGTTCAAATTCCTTTCTTTCTGTGTCTGCTGCTTCCCTAATTGTCTTTAACTGGTAGCTTTATAAAAAGTACCAAATATCTGCATTGCATCCTTATATTATACTGTAAACATAAATGAGACAGACTGTTAATTCACAGTTCTAGGTTTCCTTCCCAAGTTACAAGCATTGCTTTCTTGCCATTGTTTTCCCACAGTGACCTTCAGTGCCATTTGATTTTGATAAGGAGTGATATCGTTTCCTCTTTTAACAAGCCATTGTTCAGATCTGAGATAGGAAATATCCATGCAGGCAAATCCAGCGAGCCAAGCACACTGTGGATATATAACTTGCTTCATAAAATAAACCCTCCACAGAGCTTGCCTTCTTAAAGAAAGCAAGGTAGTCACTGTGCACATATACATGCACGCACATATACAAATACCTATGTATGTGTGTGGGTTTTGCACACTCGCATGCACACACACACAAATCCAGTTTGTATTACAATACTTCTTATTCCCTCCTGGATTTTTCTGTTCTTTGTGACAGAAAAGCTGAGACAGGGAAGCAGAAGGATGCAACAAATGAAGTCAACGTGGAGAACCACTGCTGAACCTTAAAACTCTGAGGGGCTTGATTTACTCTGAGATCTAGATTTGCACAAAGTGCAGGGCGCAGAAAAAAATTCTGAAGTAGCTATATCCTTTCTTACCTCCATCCTAAGAGAAGCATATTTCTCAATGCCTTGACAAAAATAAAGCCATGGTGTGATCCAACCGGCACCAATGGGAATCTTTGCAAGGATCTCAGCAGATTATGGATCAAGCCGCACATATATCTAGCACATGTAATTTTGCAAATTGCTCCTCCTGTTTTAATGACACAGGGGCATACTTCGGTTTCACGTAACTCTTTTTTTGTACAGATTGAATGACTAGAGAACATTCTTCCAGTTAGCAAAAGGCTGACTTGTTTTTATTTTCTCGGTTCACCCACCTAGCCTCACCAGTGGAAGTCAGAAAAATGTATGCACTTTCCCCTGTATGATAAATAACAAATTTCTTATGAAATCAATGAGTTCCTTGTTTACTACTTCTGTTAGGTAGCCATTGCCAATTGTGTTAATCATTTCAAACCTGTCCTGCTCTCTTTCAATGTAACAAAATATAATGTAAAATGGCCCAGTGAAACAGGACACACCAAAATCCTCAGCAGTTAATTCAAGGCTATGCAGTAGCATCAAAAAGCAATTAGCTGTTTGAATTCAGGCAAATTGGTAGGGTCACAGTAAATCTGCTGTAAAGAAGGGGGACCGAGTAAACTGAAGAGAAACTTCCCAGTCAGACTGCAATAAGTACGTAGTAAATCAGCTCTTGATAATTCAGGATGCAGAGACAGAAAAATACCAACGAATCCAGAGAGGGAGTTTGTTTAAGTATCTGTCCTGGTGAAGGAAAGCATAGGAAAGGGAAAGGCTGGATTGTTGAAAGGGCAGAGGGAGGGATAGTATTTTTTCTGTCAACATCATCGTAAAGAAAAGAAAATGTCAGTGATATTGATAGGAGAAAGATGAGAAAGAAAAAATATGGTTGTGTTATACACTGAACAGTGAATGGTGCAGCAAAGCTCAGCTATGCAGCAGAGAGGCTATAATGGGTATGAAAGGCTGGACTACTCATTTGGATGAGAAGATGACAAATTGCTAACAACATGAGACTTGCTCTTGTTCAATTGCATTTTAATAACATGAAAGGGCTCAATGCAACCGGCAAGAGGCACAGAACAGAAATTACCTTATGAAAAGATCATCTGCCTCAGTATCTGTCACCGTTGAGCAGGAAGAATACAATAGCAGGGGAAGAGATCAGGATGCCCTTACTGTTTTTAACACAGTGGTATGAATGCCTGGATCCACAAGGATGTGGTTAAGGCAACAGACTGCCTGATCTCAGTATCTGTTTTTGTCACCGATTCTGGACAAAAGATACTGAGGTTGCCCAGAAACTGAGGGAGCAGTGGCAAATCCAGCAGCAGTTGGGGCTGCAGGAACCAGAGCGGAGCTTGCCTCCTGTCCAGCTTCAAAATGAAGTTAAAGAGCTTGGTTTTTTTCATGGAGGTCCAGATAATGCCTTTATACTTGCAGAGACAGAAGTTCTTTAGTAATTAACTATAAAAATAAATAGAATAAAATGAAGGTGCAAATGCTGTTCCCATCTTCCTTAACACATCCCCTGTTTTCCCTGCCTCGTTCCCTCCCTAAAACACATACAGAAGAGACATGATGACATTTCTAGCTTTTATTTGATATGAAGACTTTGGTATTTCCTAGTGTTTTGGATGTACAAATTGCTGAAGTGGAGGGAGAAAAGACTGGGAGGTGGCCTGTACCAGTCCTGCTTTCTTTTTTTTGGGGTGGCACAGCATTCTGACTTCTTTCATACTTGCCAAAAGGCACACAGCAGGGGATCACGCCTACTGAAACACCGTCCTCCTGCAAAACACTCTCTCTGATGCAATATCCCAAATACTCTGGAAAGTAACTCCCCTGCAGACCCAGTCAGGGCGTGCTCCACGTTCCCATCGGCACACAGAATCAGAACAGCATGTTGGCTTTCGGGGACTGTCCTGAGACAGGGAACTCCACGCCTACCACAGAGCCTTGGAGATGCTACAAATCAAACCCGCGCTCTTCTGCTCCACGCTGGCAGTGAATGAACGTGACTAAGCTAGCACCATTGTGGTATAACATCCACATCAAAATTAAAGGTTCGGTACGTGGCTGACCAAACCTCCGTCAAGCCTGCCAGTAACTGCGCGGACTGAATACGACTGTAATATCTAGCTCTCCATGCCGAAAATATTCTGGTGCCGCCCGTGAGAATAACCTTTCAGTTCATACTGTATTTACAATATGTGGGCGCTGAAGGCTTCTCAAAATTTGGGCAACTATGAAGAGGACAATAAAATACATCAAATAGCAATTACCAGCCAATAAAATGGCTCATTTCTCCCTCCAGCTTCGTGTTGAGCCTTAGGCGCTAGACGGAGAGCATCCTGTCCGAGATGAGAGACACGAGTTTTAATTAAGCTTTTTCCTTCCCTTCCCAAAGGCGTTCAGGCTCCAGAGGTGGCTCTGTATTTGAGGGGGGGCAACCTATTCATTCCCTGGTGATGAGAAAGCTTTCATCAAAGCGGCAGAGGCTGGGACGAAGGAGCCAACACCCTGTCATGACTTACACCTCCAACAGTCCTGCTGCAGCTGATAAGATTACACAGAGTGTAAACCAGGGCAGAATGTGACCCCAGAGCACTTTTTATTCTTCCATAATCAAACCCCAGGAAGATATAAGGTTTTAAGTCATATTTTTCCCTGTTGTATCCATGGAGCATATACCAGCATAAGTCAGTGTTCGTTCTGAGGGAATAACCCATGCTCAAGACCTAGTCCTCAAACACAAAGGCACCGCAGAGCTGTCTGGTTACAGATGACCACCTGCCTACGAAGGTCAAGTGCAAAACCTTAGCGTTTCAAGCAAGGCATGATTTGTGACATTTCTCGCGTAAATGGGAGTCTGCCTAATCAACGGGAATGAAATTTCACTCTAACGGTTCAAGTTCTGCAGGAATTTTTCTCTGATACTCTTTCACCGTGATTTTTTTTTAATGCTGGCATAATTCACTTTGAAATAACATTTCCATTACCGCACTCACACCGAGGCAGCCTTTCTGGGAAGATTCCCTCCGTGAGGCAGAATAACATGGTACTAATGGGATTAATCGTGGGGTATAGTTAAGCATTTATATAAATCTTTGCGAGAGTGGGGTGTTAATTACTAGCTCGCATACCAGAACCCAAATAACGAAACATAATAGTATACACATTCAACCAAAGTTTTCTGGACTCCTCTTGGTCAGAGTATTGGTGACACAGGAAGGGCTCTGCAGGAGCTCGAGCTCCATTCACTGCCACTATTGTGTATAATTAAGGGAATTTTTTTAACACAAGCACAATACTGAGCAGTATCAAATGTGGAGATCTTAAAGTCACAATGCATTTAAAAAATGAAAACTGCACTGAAAAATATGAAAGGTGTTTGTAAATTTTCCCTGTCAGAGTTCTGTATCAAGATTTTAATTCAAATGAATATTCTGAGGTGAAACAAAACATAGTAGTCATTATTATTAAAAAGAAAAAAACAAACAACTTAGAAGGTTGTTTCAGTCTGGAAGTGAAAAAATGTCAAGTTTCCGCTTCAGGTTTCCTTCCTCCTCACTCTCTGCTCTCTCCACTTCCCTCCTTTAGAAGGCAAAGGGAAGGAAGTGTGCAGGGACATATTTTTCATCCTCTTTTATTGTTCTTTTTCTTGGGCACGTATAAAGTTTACCGAGCTGAAATTTATTTTCAATAGACTTTTTTAAAAACATGCTTTTGAACATTTCTCTTGTGTTACATTCTCTATATTTTTTGTTCCATCTCATCATCTCAAAGCAAACTGTTCTCTCTCTCCCTTGATGTTATCCTTTATGTTCTTTCTGAGGAAAGTCAGTTAAGTGAACTTTGCATTGTGCAGATAAGAGAAGCAAGCTGTGGCACTAGTAAGGTTTTAACAATTATGAATAGTTTCATTCTGTGATTAGCCTATTACTCCCACATCCTCCCTCTTTTCAGTACTGGACCAAGAGATGCCTTTGAAAAATCTACTGAGATTTATGAATTCAGTTAGACATACCAACACTTAACAACTTGCACATCAGCATTAGGCAAAACTGAGGAAACATTCACATTGCCTAATGCAACATGGAAATCAAGTAATTACAGCCAGGCACGACATACACCAGCAACTGCAAAATATGTTATGAGAGCAGGGAAAACTGTAGCAACAAATTGTGTAAATAATCCATACAGGAGATATGTAAATGACTAAAAATATGTTATTCGCGGGCTCCTGATTCCCGAGGGAATCATTAACTGTGTTTAAAATATGGAAGATTACTTCCAGGTCCTTTTCTCTATTCTACCATTCTTCCCATTGTCTCATTAATTAACACGCTTCTCACACTTTCTTCTTTGTTTCCTTCAAATTGTTTCCAGCTAAGAATAAATGAAAACTACAGTCTGAACTAAATTGTATGCCAGTTTCAATCAATAGGAAGCAAAGAAGAGACAGTCAGCGGAATACCTCTATGTGCGCTAAGAATTAATTATAATAACCATATACACTCAACTGATCATTGCCATCGCCTCTTCTGAAAGGAGGGATGGGGGACTGAGGAGTTCTCATAGGACCGTGCGGGGCTGCGTGAAACCTTGGAAAAGCAAAGCTACCTTTCTTCATCCAGAAGCGTAACGAGAACTCAAGCTCCTAGGCAGAGCAGGGAGAACCAGAGCCCATGCCGGGAGGATGCGTGCAAGGCTGGGACGGGAGCTGATTTGGGCAACTGGGGAAATTTCCGCTCTGGTGGGAATCCAAGCCCAACCCTCAGACTAGACATCGGGGGGGCACAGCTCGGCCTGTCTGAAAGGAGGCTCGGCACATTGAGTCAAGCCTGCTCCATCTTTTGCAGGTGAACTTCCTAAATGACCACGACTGTATGGAGAAAGCACCTGAGTAGCAAATTCTCCCACTTGAACCCAGCAGTGAAAAAAAAAAACCACCAACAAAGCCCTCCCAAGATGCTGGTTGTGCATGATTTTTAAAAGCTGTTATGCAAATGCCAACAGAAATGACATTTTAGAGCTCTGAGATGCAATGCATTTCCTTCAGTGGTGCTGACTGACTAGCCATTCATCGTCACGTAGCTAATTGCTTGCCAGCTGCTAATCAATAAGATCTGAAATACCATGTGTGCATAAGGGTTAGTCCCAAGATTAAAAAAAAAAAGAAAAAGAAAAAAAGCATAGAAAACATCCAATATTTCTGTGGTATTCATCCTCCGAGAGGTATCCCATGTAAGGTATATACTCCAATTGTATGTGAGCCCTTTCTGGAGGATGTGACAAAGACAGAAGTGATAGGTAAGCTTCACATTAAATCTCTAAGTTTTTCCTTCACTAATAAACTCCTGAAGCTGCTCTCTGACAGACATTGTGGAGACAGGAAAAAGTGCAGCCGAATCCCTCAGTGATGGTATAGCTCTGGTATAGCTTTAGACACACTCCAGTTCTCCAGTTTCCACAAAAAGACCATCCAAATGACCGCTGCCCTGTGACTTAATGGCTGTCAGACAGTGGGGGCCATTTGTTCTGATTGTGTTCTGATGATCCAGAGTATCTGGGCACAGACTGCAATCTTTCTGACCGGGCTGCAAATAGCTCTCAGAGCAATTTCCAGCTGAAATTATGCAGACATTTATCCAGACATTCTCAGGACTGTATCAGCCAAATGGCTATCTCCCAATGCAGAATTAAAAGCCTGATACTGAACAGATTATGTTTGGGAGAGTCAAAAGGATATAGAGAGTATTCTTCTGTAAAACTGGAATGTAATTATGACTTCTGGGGCATGGTAAAAATAAATTATTGCATTTGTCAAATATTTTGAAAAATACTATTTTGTACCCAATCCAATGGGCGTGCAATATTTCAGTAAACACAACAGTGCAAATTCATACTGTCATAGCAGATATAATAGTTTGAATTGCCATGCCGAAACAAAGAGTTGGTCTGTCTTCATCTGCAGCCTATTTGCACAGTGTGCAATTCCATAACACAAATTTTAGAGCAGAGCGGTACACCTCCCAAATCTTTAGTAAATGTTGATGAAATAAATAAAATTAAATAAGTAGCTGATCTGAATGTTTTCTCTCTTGATACATTTTTTGGGGGTGAGGGGCATGACTTATACATAGGTCTATGCTGCATCTGCTTGTATGATTGTTGGGTTGACTACGGGTTCACTGTTTGGGTTTTTTAAATGCAAGCATGGTGTGCTGAAGATGGAGAAGGCACAGGGAGTCTCAGCAGTCACTGTCAGAGACTGTTCCCTTGTGGGCTTAACGTACACGTGCCTCTTGCAGGACTGCTACATGTGAGCAGGGACCGGCTGGTGGGACCCACCAAGAAAACTTTGCTGCAGATTCTGCCTCTGAAATTCCTGGGAAATGCAAAAACCTTCCTCTCTGGTGTTTTTTCTGCTGTGCTGGGGATTTGCCAATTTTTAAAGCATAGGATAGGCACTAAGAAGGAAGTGAAATGATCCATCAGCACCTCTAACCTTCAGTTTCTCCTACCTCTCGTTAACATTGAGACAAAGATGGGCAGGAACCTCTCTGGAGCTTCTGAACAAGCACTGCATCTGACATCTCTGTCCTGCGTCCTTCAGTGGCCATGATACAACCGAGTCAGAAGAAATGAGTCACACTAAGGTGCTTTAAAATGGACTAGAGACATCTGTAGCTTGTGAAGAAAGAATTAAATTCTCTTCAAAATAAGCAAAAGCAACATTTTTCTCCAAGGATAATGAGAAAAGGAACAAAATTGCTTAGCTTGCTCAGCCGGCAGCGCCTGGCCCCATTGACAGGCATTCCCTCTCCCCCCAGGATGAACCTGTGTCCACCGCTCCGCTCTTTGCTTCCCTCCCGCTAGTGAATAATAAGCCTCAAGGACACAGGTGTGCAGGGATATTAAAAATAGACACCACGTTTCAAAACAGCCCCTAAAAGAATCTTATCACTGGAACGAGCCTCCATCTGTGTTAGGCCATCCATTAAATACTCTGGTTTTCAGAAATGAAACCAGGCTTTCAGAAACACAGCTGCCCCCCAAGCTAACACAGCCCCTATTTTGAGAGGAAGGGATGCCTGCCTATTTTTTCCTTCCTTCCTTCCTTCCCTCCTTCCTTCCTTCCTTCCCAAAATAAAAGCAAAAGTGGACAACTTGAGACAAAAATGTAAACACAGCTTTTGATAATATATAGAAAGGAAAACAAATATATAGAGATTAATAAAAGACAAAGAAATTCAGCCACCTGATATAATATTTTGATGTTTTGATGATGCCCTTTGGTGGCTCAGAGAAGAGTAGGAGGCCCGTATATTTCATATTTCATAGAAAAACAGCAAAATAAGCTCAGAGATTTATGTTTAACCACTAAAGAACGACACTTAGAGAGCTGCAGCCTGGAAATGAGTCTTTTATAAAATTGCAGAAGGGACTGAGTGGGAGGGTTGCACGAAGGAACCAGAAAGTGATGGTCAAAGGGGAAATGAGCAGACTCTCATACACAGAGAGGGAAATGGCGGCAGGGAGCGGGGGGGGAGCGAGTTCGTTTTCTCTCTCTTATTTTTTGAGAAAATTACTTAGAAATATTAATATCTAAGAAAAACAGTAAAGGAAGAAGACAGATATCATCGCATAACTGAAGTATAAGATATCAGATAGCTGCATTTGCAGCTGGTGGAGATTATGTGTAACATATAACCTGTTGCCAATTCCTTTGATGAAACCAGTGCTCCCTTTACGCTACATTTGCAAATAAATGAGGTGGTGACCAGTTAGCATTAATCTTCTGAAAATCACAAATGAAGGCCAACAGTTTTCTGTCAGCCTCCTCATGGAAATGCAGTTGAGGTAAGATCAAAGCTCTGTGGTTACAGCAGGAATGCCTGATTTTGACCAAATCTAGCTGGAGCAGCAGGCGAATGAAGGCTGAACACAGGACTGGATTTGAACAGGTATAGCAGTGTGCCTGGCATAGCTGGCACACCTAGGGCTCAGTGGGAATTTCCTCCAGCTCCTGAGAGGTCACAGCCCCGTCTCCAAAAGCTCCTCCTCTCCCCTCCTTCCCATCCTTCTTCTCACCAAGTCCAGTGCAAGGGCTGGGGTGGGTGATCCACAAAAGCTCCAAATCCTGCCCTTCCCTGCAGGCATAAGGGCTACAAGCAAAACTCTCCATGTTCCTCTCGGCTTTGGTAACAACTTTGCTACAAACTCCTCATGCCTGCACACTAATGGTATTAATGTCTACACCCTTCTGTTGCTCATGAACTATGTTCCCATGGTGCTGGGAGGAAAATACACATACAGAGAGAGACACCTGTCTGCCACCATCATCACAACAATCTCCGCAAACTATCAAGCAGACTGTGATAAGAAACCCTCCTTTATAAAACAAGGATGGGGAGCATAACCTCTAAAATGGGAGAAAGAGCTCAAAGGGCCAAGCAGAGCTTTAACTGATTGGAAAACCGAGGTGCCCATCACCAAAAATCTCCTTTTGGCTGACTTAGAGACAGTTTTTTTCTTTGTCTTTCCCATTTGTGCTTCCCCCTTTTTCTGGGACTGCTTCCCGTCTGGGTCAGATTAAGTCTCCCTCCAGGTGAGATGGGATATTATATTTAAGAGAGAAAAAACCCTCGCATCAGCACAGGGACACAAAAGCTCAAAGTTGATCCCATTTCCACAGATGCAGAGTCCTGTGAGGGACTTGTGGGTGCTGCCTAGAAGAGACGAGGGACAGCAGGCAGGTTTTTTGTTTGGCTTCTGTGGGGTATGGGAAGCAGGAATTTGTGCATGCCTGGTAAGCAAGCAAGTAAGCTGTTGTGAAAAAAACACCAAATTCAACAGCCAATTTTTTTTTTTTCCCCCCATTGGGACAGCTTACCAGACTTTGAAGTTTTGCTAGCCAATGAGTATTAGTGTGCTGTGACAGCTGGCAGTGCATTCCAGTGGGTAAGTGATGGACTGGCTCTGGAGAGAGTAAAATAAATTATGAAGTGGGTGAAATTTCAGCCCTCCAAATAACAGTCCAATGATTTCATTGGAATGGCTCTGTCTGGCAACGTATTCAAACACATACAGCTGGGCAGAACACACAAACCCTCCTATATGAAATAGCTGCATGCATGGGAAGAGAGGGAGTTCTCGTTGCATAAGCAAGCCCCAGTCGGGACACAGGGAGAGGGGATTTTCAAAATATGCGTACATGAGAGCCAGCCACGTATGGTTCTACATAAATGTCAGTATCGGAGCCAGTGATGAATATGTTATACACGCTGCTCAAAACCAACATCTTCAGAATTCTGCGGTTGTTCTGCTTGGCCTGGGGAATGTCACCTACTGGCTGCATTGTCAAAACACCAACATAGCCGAAAGACTCGATTTTTATCTCAATAAGCACAATTTACATGGATAGTTTTGCACCTGGAAACATGAATAGGTGATGCAAATAAAAGCCCATGACCGAGAATTTTCTGGGAAGCAAACTAAAGTCAGGTACCTACTTCCCATTTGGAATTAAATAGGTTTAGATAGCACTACCCTGCCAGGTCACTTTCAAACTCTCAAAACCATGCCTCTCAAAATGACTGACCTGTGACTGTCAGCACAGAGTTAATGATGTGGAGTTAATTGCCTTTTGTACCTGAGACTAGGCGGAGGGCTGCTGATGGACTTGGGCTGACTGATGGAGGTGGAGGGGGCAGAGGAAAGGAGAGCAGCTTTTTGGGACAGGAGGTTTTCTGTTTGTACCTGTAGCCCATTCCACAAAGTTGTATATTCTGAATGTATCGTCAACAGATGATGAGCAGCCCGTTCTGCTAATGTTTGTTGCTGTATAGGATCTTATTTTCTCTTTTTGTTAAATGTAGTCAACATAATTTGTTTTGATCAGGGAAGGACTGCGGAGCTTAGTTCTCCAGAATCCATAAATCTTTTTCAGCCTCTGGATGAGATCCATGGAAGTGTAAAACACTGTTACAAATAGTTGGAGGTGTATTTGCTTCCATCTCTTATTTACTCCCATTTAAACAACTGAGCAGAAGTAACTAAATTCCATAAAAGTCCAAATGCTGAATTAATGTGTTTTCACTGATACAGAAAACACACGCAGGAGGAGTTTCTGCAAGTTTTACCTTTGGCCAGGGACACTGAGGTCTGCAACGATCTACATCTGTGCAAAACCATCTCCGCATTTCCAGCTACTGCACAGACCGTGTACGCCGGGTGCGTGCGTGAGCCTTTGTGCTTTGGGCTGACCCCCTTGCCAGAGCAGCCGGCTCGTGGTCCTTTCCCGCTGCACCGTGGTGATGCTGAGCTCTAACAGCTTCACGGCTCGTCTGTCAGCTGCCTAAAAGAGAAAACTGTGTGCTGGGAAAATTTACTGCAAAACTCGTAGCTACTCGTGTTTGTTTTGCAGTGGTTTTAATCACCATTAGCCAAAGCTAATGGATATATTCAGTCAAGAAATCAGTTTCTTTCTATTGTTGAAAGTTTCATCAGGAACTTAAACTTCAGGGATAAACCTGTCTTGTCTAATACGACATCATCCCATTTGCTCTCTTCTCATCATAAACTGGCGTGATGACTTTTGTCTTATTCCAGTGTAATTAATTCTCTTACATAAGGTAATCACTACTTCTTGTCTTAGGAATACCTATGTGTCTGTAAATACATTCTTCTGTTTGTGAATCATATCTCCGATACTTCTGTTACCATATGTCTACTAAATTAAAAATCAAATAAAATCACAATAGATTTCATGTTAGCCCATTAAGCAACTCAAAGTATATGTACTTTTGCAAAATCCTAGAGGACTCTAACAATATAAAATCTCTTTTGTGCGATCAAATTTCCAAGCTTAAAGTCTGGGAAAATATTTTGATTACTCTTAAATGGTCCTCAATACTGAAGGAGGAAAGGTTTGCAAGGAGGACGACAATCTTGAGATTAAAAAAATATATATACATTGTAACCTTTTGTTTCCCTTCAAAGTTAAACAAGAGGACTGAATAGCCCAAAAGGGAAGCTAAAATATTTCAAGCTGACTTGCAATGACAGAATGGTTGGTGCAGAGTTTTCTTTGCTGTTTCACTTCAATCTACACTCACTTTCTTTCCAAATTTTTCAGCTAAGCTATCAAAGTAAAAATTATTTTTTCATGATCTCTGCCCTTAATTTATTTATTTTTTATTTTTAATAGGATCATTGATGCTGCCAATTTCCTTCGCGATATTGTGTGTTTCAGGTTCTCCTCTGCTCTCTTGCTGTTAGACCTCTTGAATACCTCTCCAGCTAGGAAGCCCAGAGATCACGAACTCACATGAATGCTTTGATAGTAGTTAGGAGCACTGAGAGCAGTACTTCTGTTTATTTAAATAGAATATATAATTATTATCTTTGGTGTAGTTGCAAGGAGAAAAAAGGATTAAGATACTATTGGACACCATCCCAGGCCAGCTGGAATCCTCAGTGGTTTTTAGGGTTTAAAATTACCAGGATGTTAATTTTCACTGAGAACAGTCAGCTCTGGATAAGGAGATACATCTGTATGCTCTGTTTCAAGTGAGCAAAGCGCTAGAAATATTCTGAGGGGCCGTTGCTGATATTCAGACATGTGAAATAACAACGGGACCGTCACATTCGTTTCACTCTCCACCAGCTCTCTTCTGTAACGTGCCCCTTGGTTAAGCACTATTCATCATTGTGTTATTTTTAGCCTGGTTTCCAAAGGAAACAAGGCGTATGAGACCGTGTTGTCTGTCTGTCTGCTTATCGCTGCCTCCATAATAACGCACTATTGGCCAGTTTCAACCAAACCTGACAGCAGGATAAAAGTCCGCAGGACGTGAAGTAGCTGCCGGTTTCCCAAAAGCGGGTGGCCGATGGAGGGACTGCAGTGGGAGCTGAGCAGCTACCTGGCTCTGGGGCTGGCAAGCGCCTCGGCACGGCCAGCACACACACCGGCCACGGCACCCGTCACCCCAACGCCAAAATTGTGCACGGGTATGGGGAAGGGATGGGCCATGGAGAGCCGTCAGGAGCTGGCTGTTCCCTTCTGGGCTTCCCGCTCCGGAGTTTCTCTTTGATTTTCGTATCTGCACACAGAAAGAAACCTTCCTGCCATTACGCCACTTCACTTGGCTGTAACTTTTCATCTTGTTGCCCATTACCACTTACTTTACGCTACACATTTTGACACTGTCGCAAATACAGGCTTCATTGTGCTAAGGAACAGATGAAATGCTCAGGTTTCCCCCCCGTTATTATGTTTGCCACCAAGTCCAACTCCAATTATTCCTTCTGTTTTAAGACACATGGTAAGAAAGACATTTGTTAGAAAAGAACTTTCCAAAATGACACCTCTGTCAGGTGTCATTATTCCTCTATCAGGAAAAATTCTAAATAAGACTCCCAGTCCTACTCTGCTGCTGGTATTTAATTAGGCAAAACATAACAATGGAGCAAAAGAAAAGAACAAATTTCCACCAAGCATCACCTGCTACGTTCACAGAGGGTACAGACCAGCCAGTGGAAAAGGCAAGGCTTTGACTGGCGGGCCAGAAATTAAGTCGACAGGGTAACTCAGCCCAGGTGATGCCTGCTGGTGGAAGTCAGGCAGACCCCAGCCTCTCCACTGGCTTGCATAGTGGAGCAGAGACGCAATGCTTGATGGACAGCCCGGAACCCCCCAACCCCTTGCTGCCAGGCTGGGCCACGGCCAGGTCCCTTCAGCCGCTCTCCATGACCATGGAGAGGTGATGGAAGTGAAGCTGATATTTGGCCAGCATTAAATCTACCTGCCAGTGAGGGGGTCAGCAGGCCGCTTTGTAGCGCTGCCGCTCTTGTCAGAAAGACCAAAACATTTCAGTAGCAGTTCCACTCCCCATCCTGTTTTTCCTCTTAGAAGAACAATTTAGTGCTCAGCAGCCTTATTCTTTTCATACCTCAGCACTGCAAAGGCAGGAAGCTTGGTTTGGCTGACCCGAAACCAGCGGAGAAGAGGAAAACCTCTGAGGAACCGCCAGCGGTCACATTTACGTCCGTAAAGGAGACCAGCACCCCAGGAGTGGTCGTACGGACATCAGCGGAGTGCCCAGTTTGAGTCATCCCCCAGCCCGAAATCAGGGCTCCCACTCTGACCCAGCACAAGAGGTAACATCACCATGAAAAGCTATTTGTGGTGTCTACAGTTTAGATATTACCAAGCTGGATAAAACATCTGTTTCGGCCAAAGTGAACAGACCTGGGAGCCTGCCTGCTTCGGGGCTGTTTGTTTGTTTGTTTATTCTTTGCTTTTTAATGGCAATCAAAACTTCACATATAGAAGCATATTTAAGCCTTTAAAGCAAGCCAACAGCCAGACTTGCCGAGTGCCTGCAGTTCTCACTAAGAACCAAGTGATGTTTACTCATTTGAAAGTGCAGCTTGACATCTCTGGAATTAAAGCACTGGGAGACAAGCTTTGCCACTCCGTTCGCTCCTCAGCAAACCAAGGAGCCTGCAGAACACGGGGAGGGGGGTGAGAGATGCCCGCTGGATAATGGTTCACGGGGGTCTTTGCTTTTCTTTTATAACAGCCTATTCTGAGTCACCATAACACAGTGTCATCAAGTACTGAGACTGTTAGGTTCAGTGACCCCTTTGCAAAACATAGGATTATTTCCCCAAATATTTATCTTTTCAGCTGAAAATGTCTGTGCTTGATCTTTGACTGGAGCTACATTCTTGGAAGCCAAAGCAAAGTACTTTCAGCTGTTTGAAATAACTTTAGAAATGATTTTATGAAAAAAGTCATACATAGTTGCATGTATTTTGCAATGCCAAAAGGGAAAAAAGGAATTAAGTTTGACAACCGGCTTGGGCAATGCTTTCATGTAGATCTAGTGCCTTTGCTGGACTTGAAATAAAAGAAGGATCTGCCAGGGGAAACCTGCAACTTGTGCATTCACGTGAGGGGTATCTTTACAGAGTGCACACGAATGCATAGCTAGTGATGCTAGAATGCATAGCGTGGACACAAGCACGCAAAAGACGGGTCGCATAGCAATCAAAAAGAGAACCTGGCACCACACTTGTGAGTTTTCATGTCTCTTTTTGTCTTGAGACAAGGTGGATTGGTGGGGCGGTGGAGGAAATAAATCTACTAAACTTGAGTGAAATGAGTACAAAGTGGGAAGACCCAGATTAAATAAAGGTGAAGAAGGCTGGCATGCATCCCAGTGATTACTGAACCAAACAGGAATATTAAACAATTCTCTGCATTAAGGAGAGTGAAGTATGCTCATAAAAGAGATGCTGGAAAATTTGGAATGACTTTTTCAGGCTTGAGTCCATATTCCCTTTTAAGTTGAGTGAAGAGAAGAGATGCCACTCAGTTTAGCTACTGAGCTAAACTTAGAAACGCAGTGTACACAACCTCACTACCACACCCCAGACGACCATTAGCTATCACACAGTGCACTCCGTGTCATCTGTTCTCTGTATTTCATATCACTTTAACAGAGGCACATTGGTTAACAGAAGCACATTATTTTTGGAGGTAGGGGTGGAGTGAGGAAGAGAACAAAAGAAGGAAACCTGAGTCCCAAGAACAGGGATAGTGCATTAAAAAAAGAAAAGCCACTCTAAAAAAGAGAGATGCTGTAATATGCTGGAAAGCAGTGATTGTCCTTAAAAACCTTCCTTCTGTATCTGGAATTTTCACTGGGGAATTAATACTGAAATTACTCCAATGAATTACTGAGGCCTCCACATAAAATCTGCACTCAGGGTCCTCGATCTTGCACTTGTGCTCATTAAAAAGTGCCAAGATATTAAAAACTTCTGGTCTTTTAATACGTGCGCTTGTGCCAAGAAGTTTTTGTGAAATAGTTGTAGGGTGACTTTTTCTACTTTTTTCTCTCCAGATTTAAAAGAAAAATCCGGGTTAATTGCATTTACAGCATCATTCATTCATCTGAAAGAAGGAGAGGATACGTGAGATGACCCCTTCTCTCCACACGGGGAATAACTTGATCTGTGAAACTCGCTGCCAGAGGACATTACGGAGACCACCTGGGTCTCTTGGGGGACAGGCGTATGGGTGCTTCCTACGCTGGGTGGCTCAGGGAGGCCCTGCACGGCTGCCTGCCAAGACCGGGGAAGGATCACACCCTACGAGCTCCATTACTTGCATGACTTGCGTAGAGGCATCTGTTCCCAGCCTCTGTCAGAAACAGGCTACGGGCCTACCCTGGCTGGGATCTGACCCAGCCTGACAGCTCAGCACCGTGCCTCGGGCTCAGTAGCTCTTTCGCGGCATTCACATGGCTTCGGGCCAGGTCAGAGCAAAAACGTATCTGCCTGCAAGCGTCCCGAAGAGGCGCATCCAGAATTACAGGTTTGACAAAAACGTGACCACCTGGACAAGATGGTTTCCTCCTCTAAAACGGAACCGGCAAAGAGCAGCTCCCTCCATCTCCTCGGTGGGACCCGTCTCTCAAAAGCCACGGAAAAGAGCTAAAGCGCTTTGCAGTCCCTGGAGAAAAACATCTGGTGTTGCACAGCACTTCTGCACCGGTGAATCTGCCCCAACCCTGCCTGGTGGCAAGGCTACCCCCCCGCCTCCCGCTCGGCTCCGGTCCAGCACAGCTGACAACGGCGGTGCGAGGAAGCGGGCAAAGCATCCGTTCTCTTTTTTCATTTAAAAACCTGTTATAGCACGATTTTTATTTTTTTTCTGCTGAAGGCCTGCTGCCTTCTGCAAGTCATACGTGTCCTGATAAAACGGGAAAAACCTGAGAGAGGATTTTGTCTCGTGGTGGAGGTGACGTACAGTTTCTGACTGCTATCGCAGGAAAAGTTGTTATTCTCATTAAATCGTCCTCTCTGCAATATTGTGCAGCGTTTGTGGGCTGCTGCAACTGTTTCTTTGGCAAACGCTCAAATTAACAGAAGCAATCAAATCGTTCTAAGGTCATCCAGGAAACCAACAGCCTCCCTTTCCTCCTGACCCTCTCCCCAGCTTCCTGTCTTTCCTGCGCTCTTCCTAACGCACTTGGCCCATTTCGGCACAGGATTGCCTTGGGGAAATGAGCTGCTTGGAGGCTCCTGTTGCAGAGAATCCCTAAGAAATAAAAAGTTCTTCCTGGAGCTTCCCCTAGCCCCTTGAATGCAGCATCCTTCCTGAACACAGCCAAACTCCTCCTTTACTCAGGGCCATAAACGTCTTGCTTGACCCTGCTGGGGTAGCAGCACTCCCAGGAATTTGCAAAGCAATTTGCTCCCGAGGAACTTTTTTGCTACACCCACAATTGCACCTCTTTGTGTCCCTCAGAGTACAGGGAAGAAGAGGGGTAAGCAGGCATTTCCCCGAGGACAACTTGCTGACCAACAGCAGGGAAAATTATCCGTGCCCTTCACGGCCTGCCACCGCCTGCCTTTCCAACCTCGTATCACGAGCCTTCTCCGCACAGGAGAGACGAGGAAGATTGGAGGGATGCTGATGGGTGGCTGTTCACCGAGACCTCACGGCTCACCTTTCCAAGGCAAAGCAAACCCTGCTAAGAACAACAAAAATTGGGGCATTACAGGGAAGGCTGCAGAGAGTAGTTGCCCTCCTGAAGGCTGGTACCTGTCCGGTGAGACAGAAGGGAGTGAAACAGGGCCAGCTGGCAAAAGGGCCAAAAGGCAGCTGGAAGCAATCGGGAGGGCGTGGGGAACCTAGACCTGTGGCTGGACTTTAAGCGGGACCTTGCAAACATTTGGAAGGGCGCAGACATTTATGTTGTGCCAGCGGCACGTCCCCAGGGAGAGGATGATGACGAGCCAAGCCCTGAGACTGGCAGCGTTGTTCATCTCGTTGTGCTGACCAAGCCACAAGTAATTGTGTTGATTAAACAAATACCCCGACGGAGCTGAGAAGAGCAGAGCAGCTGTAGGCATGTCGAGCGCGATGGGAGCAGCTCCAGAGAGCAAACAGGGGAGAGGAGAGCCGCTGGCATGCGAAGGGCTTGCTAGGAATGGGCCTACGGACATGAAACCGCAGCAAGAGGGAGTGCATAGCCAGGCGAAGGGAGGTGGGAATTTCCACAGAGCACTTGAAGATCTTATAAAACGTTCATTAAATTAGGTTTCCAGCGATTGTCAGCACTTGAATTATAAGGACCAAATGCAATTGAATAACTACCTTTTGCTTTCATGTGAAATCGTAACTGCACATCAAACGTTTTAATCTTCTCCAATGACTAAATATGTGGAAATCTGTAGGTCTATTTATATAAAAGCTTCCAAAGGATATGTTATCTCTGTGATTTACCCCCACTCTTTCCCCAAGGGATTTTTCTTTCATGTCTTCTTGCACCGTCTACATTTATTTACCAGTGAATATCACTTCAAATGAATTTAGAAGCAGGGATGTTTATAGAAATAGCACATTTTCAATGACTTGTGGAGAATACTTACAAAATGAATGTTGTAAAACACAAGTGTGTTTACATTAGCAAACCAATAACAGACTGGTTAACAGCCAGTCAAGGCGTGGAAGAAAGTAAGAGACCTGTTCATCCATTCCAAACCAGCCTACAGTCTTGAATATCAAAATGCTCTTCGGTGGTTTTACCTCTTTTGTGACAAACCTGTTTCCAAGTAAGCTTTAGACCAAGAATTTTTCACTGAAACTATTCAGAGGATCACTTGAACAATAATTTGAATAATCACTTGAAAATACGTTATTCTGGATGGAACGAAACAAAACAAACCTTTTCCAATAAGCAATTTGCAATAAATTATTCAATCACCTCTAATCAAAAGTGCATAGCCTGAAGGAGAGTAAAGAAAAATAGCTCAAAGCAGCAATTAATCTGTTATATTAATGAAAGGAACCATGTGTGACAAGTGTACAAAATGAACTTTCCCGGAAACCCTCGTACGTTCTTGTTCCGCTTTGGAGAACAATGATTTAGATATTAATTTCTTTGACAAGGAGCATTTGCTTCCAGGTCATCCAGCTGCTCGGTGGTTAGCAAATAGGAGCGATGTGACAAAAGAAGGGACAACCTCGTTGCCCTCTTCTGTAAGTGAAGTTTAATTTAGCTGATGAAGCTTACATCCCTTCCCGCCCTATGGAAGCCCTCTACCATCTGGCTATCGGGTTAAACTCCGTAGCTGGCACCCAGAGTTTAGATAACTCTTTATGCTATGTGAATGGGACAGAGAAAAGGGCAGCAGCAAAGGGGTTTAAACTCTTGACAACAGACAGCATTCATGACCCTCTTCTGGCCTTGCCCTCGTGCCTCAGCGAAGGGATGGAACCTCCGTAACCCCTACGAGTGCACGTGCAACGCTGCAGCACCTCCTCCCCTCCCTTCCTCCCCAGCGAGACCGTGCAGCACCTCTATTCGTAAATGGCTGCGGGATGACGAAGGCTCTGCTTTTTAGCGTGCGTGCTACTGCTGGAAGTATTTCACAGAGCTTTCAAACGATGAGCAATTAGCTGACTTCGTTAGCCCCTCCGTGACTCTGCCCACCCCGATTTGCAAGCAAAGAGAAGAGGAAAACAAGGCACTGACAGTTTTTATGCTCTTCTCTTGATGCACCTGGAAAGGAAACATCAAGACATCAGGTTTCACTAGATATTCAGAGAGTCCTTTTCAGTTTTTTTTAGCGAGGCCGCAGCCTTCTGGAAGCCAGATATGTTTTCTTATTTTGCTCTCTTTTGAAAGGACTTAATTCTGCAGCGCATATAAAAGACTGCTGAATCTGGGGGCAGTTACACCTCTGAAGAATAGCTACAGTAGCAAGAATCAGGTTCACTTGAAAGACATGTATTTCTGCATACTTAGAGAACAATCAGATAGAACCATTTTACTTCCAGCTGCAAGAAATCTGACATCTGAGTTGAGGCAAACTGAAATGCTCACTGTAAAGGAAAAGTTGCCACAAATAAAAATTAACGTCGAAAAGTTGCCACAAATAAAAATTAACGTCAACAGCTCCTGGGCAAATTGGAAGTAAAGTCCTTATGCTGAGAGGCAGAGAAATGGTCTAAAATGTACTGAAATGCAGGAATTATACTAAAGCCACCAAAATGGGAGTGTTTCCAGTATGGCATAGATGAATAGTATGGATTCACCCAACAGAGGAACCCCAACAAAATTAATACTGTCATTAGCCAGGCAGAGCATGTAGATGGACACAGCTGACACATTTTCAAGAGAAGTAACACCCTCCTTCTTTTCTGTTCACCATAATATTTGGAATACTAACTTTTGTTCCTTGCCTTTACCTAAATTCCCTCAGGCCAAAATGAAATCAAAGTTCAATCAAGGAAGAGACAGCAAGCAGAAGAAAGAGGTACATACCGGTAAACGTGGTCTCAAGTTACCCGAATACCCAGGGCAGAACCAAAACGCAGGTCAGAATTAACACGAGGGCGTGGAAAGTCTGTGTTTTCATGCAAGAACTGGAAAATGATCAACACATTCCTCTCTCTAATTTGTAAAGACAGAGCTGCTACTACAACACTAAAAGAAGCTCTGAGTGTTTCAGGTATATATCTGGGGTGTTTTACTGGAGTACCTAGTAAGCCACCAGATGCAGCGGTGGCGGTGTCAGGACAAGTCTAAGTGGGGAAAACCAGGAAAGTCAAAACAAATACACTGAAACAGTGATTTTTAAAGCACATTAAACCCCTGACTATAAAGTACCATTCAGAAATAGAGCAGCGTTTCTTCCTTACTTTTTAATCATGGACCACTGAATGAGCAGCTTTTAATCTATTTTAGCCAGCAGAGGAGCCATCCTGTGAAGGCTTAACGAAACTTTCCAGTCTTCCCAGTACCTTGCCAATTTTCAGCAAGGCCATGAAGGGAAAGAGCCATCCAGCCATCATCCCGCTAAAAGCAGAGCGCTGCTTTTAGTTAAGCATTGACAAGAAGGAAGTCATTACCCAGAGGTCAACTTGTCAAACAGTTGTCCTAGGAAATATCATTTAAGACCCTAAAGTGACTTTGTCCAACAACTGCTTGGGGGGGAACACTGCTACCGCCAGCAATACTGCAACCGCTCCAAAAGCAACACACTGCAAAAACCAAGTCCCAGCACCCAGCCAAATGCCAAATAAAAATTCCCTTCCCAGAGCCTTGCAGAGATGGCAGAGGTGGCTTGAAAATGTCTAGGAGGAGTCACTGAACTGGTGGTTTCACTGGTGCACAAACTTCCCCCCCAGCTATCATACTGGTACACTACCCCAAACCAAAGTAGGCATTGACCTAAAAAAAGAATCCTCTGGATCCATGATATTCCCTTTTCCAAAACTAAACCAGACAGTTGTGTAATGTTCCAGCCCAGTTTCTAAAATGAATAATTACATTCTTCAGAGCTTTGCCATATAATTATGGACACCTTTAGAGAAACCAGATATCCTTGTAGGTTTGGATTAAACTACTTGCAGTGTTTACACAGAGCACAGTTATCTCCTGCTATTGTTAAACCCAAATAAAGTAGACATCGCTCACATAAAAAGAAGAAAAAACCTACTCTTTTTAAAAGACAATTTACGTGGGGATCTTCAAGGGTTCTGTAAATCCAGGAGAAATACAGACATTTAAAAGAGTATAATTGAGAAGTAAAAACAGCATTGCTGAAAGTATCCCCATTTCACTGACACAGTGCATGCAAATGAGAACACTGTATCCTTGTTTCTTCAAGGCAAAAAACCCCTTCATGCTAGATGAAAGGAGTTTCTAAATTATAGCTATAAGTTTTTAACAACAGTTCACAAGGTTTCCTTCCTTAAGTACTGTTTAGATAAGGTGCTTTAAACCAGAAATTCACCCTTTCTTAGGTTCAAACGAGATCATAGTTTCCTGCCATTCCGAATGTCTCTGTACCTTTGTCAAACCACCACCGCTTGTTCTCAGCAGCGAGGGTTCACCACCAACTAACAGCCTGGACGGCATCTCACACACAGGGTAGAATCATCGGGACACTTCACACGTTCAAGACGTAGAATTTCCTTGGATGGGAAGGCAGGTAGAGTTAAGCATAAAGAAAATAAGGGGGAACAATGTCCGTGCAAGGCCATCTGGATAATAAGCGGTGTTCTTCCTAACATTTGTTGCTGTACCCATACACTCGAAAGCCAGAACTCTCTGCCAGAAATTAAATGCCACACAGTGTGACTAGTTTACCTGAATTACCACTATACAGGGCCAGGAAAGAAATCTGTGGCAGCGTCAGCAAGGTCTCACGTCGTGCCTTGACGAGAAGAGCTGTAGAAGATTGTACGTCCACCTCTCCATCCCTCCCTATTTCTGAGCCGTAATTTCACCTCATCCGTCAAGTGAGAGAACGGTGGAGCGTCAAGGTCTGCAGCCTTCGGGAGTAAGAGGTGGGGGGGTGAGATTTACTGGAAAGCTGCTCACATTTCATTCGAGTAATCCTGTCTGCTTCCAAGTAGATTTCAGAAAAATATCAGTGTTCTGCTGAATAGCTTTAATGGGATTACCTTTAAGGCTTCTCTAATAAATGGTGTTATTAAGTTGTCTGGCTCATATGGAGACTTATGCATAACCACTTGCACTCCCCCTTTTTCCTGGTTTTGTTACAAATTGGAATTAGTGTCTACTTGGTGTTGGGTTTCGTGTTTTAAAGGGGATTGGGTTAGGGGAAAATCTTTTGGGTAAAGCCCTTTTTAAAATTTTGCCTATGTTAAAAAATCCCTTTCTTTCAGCCTACAAAACATGTCCTAAAAGGGATTAGAGATGCTGTTCAGTACAAATCTGCCAGGAAGTCCAAATCAAGATTTCACAGATCAAACACCGATACAAATGTTTGCAAAGACCTAAGAGTTTGCAGGAAAAAGAAAATTATCTCAGATTTCTGAAGTCAGCCTGAAAGTCCAGTAGAAATTAAAAAGAGTGGGCAGAGTTTGAAATGATGTAATTCTTTCAGACTTTCAAGGTGAGTCATTTAAAAAAATATTTATATTTAAATCACTTTACTTTTTTAAAAGTGAATGCACTTAGAGAGCATTGACTAGAATGTTTTGAACTTGATGGAAAGTCTCTCTAAAAGTGAATGAAAAAAACCCATTAAATTCAAGGAGCTCTTGATACAAAACCTTAAAAATAAATTACACCCCCCCCCCCCCACCCCGTGGTATCCTAAGACCAAAACACATTATGATAACATGAATGAAGGTTTGTTAAAACACAGGAAAGATTCACACCCATGAAGACAACCCATGGAAATGACATAGAACCCCAGACCTACTGTATCCAGATAAAGTTTTATTGAAGGAAATTCCCCAGGGTATTACGTTTCAAGGGCCTAGACTCCTGGGGGACATTCTGCAGCAGTAATGGTGATCGTCAGGAAGGTTACAGCTGTGTTGGTAGTGTTGACACCTTCAATGTCAGTCTCATTTACCCACGACGGGAGGCAAACGGGCCCTGACTCCAGCACAGTGACTGCCAATGAGTTTTAGCGCAGGGCAATTTGGTTTCCCTCTCTTATGGCTCGATCCTCCTCCACCTCTGTTGGCAGGAGAACCTTCTGTTGACTCTAAAAGGTGTCTACTTTGAATAGCTTCATGTGGCATTGCTGAAGGAGGCAGAGCTGCGATTGCTTCAAAAGCTTTTTTAAATTCACTTTTGATCGCTAGGCTTATGGGAGAAGATGCTCTCTACATAGTTACTGTCAGTTAAAGTTTTGGCAGGCATTTGGATGTGGAGACCAAAACCCCAAGGCAATGAGTTTTTAGGCAAAGATGTTTAATTTTTTTTTTCTTTTAGTTATTTTATTTAGGTTTTTTTTGTTTGTTTTTCTTTGGGATCTCCATCTTGATACATGGGACCTCATATGGAGCTAGAACTTCAAGCGGGAGAATGCTAATATAGCACAAGAACCTGCGTGGGCTTTGTTTTTCACGTGGGAAATAGCACAGATGAGTTTTAAAACTGCAATAAAAGTAATTGAGCAATTGCCAAGACTTGTAGTCATGATCTCAGGATTTCACTCACTGAGCAAATACCCTTGAAACTCCCATTATGGTTTGTGAATCAGCCGCTCTCTTACTTTCTTAGAGATATCATCACTACAAATAAAAATGTTGAATCCCTGGGGAGATCAGAAGATTCTGGTCTCTGTTCTCAGGGACTTTTATTTTCTGGGGTGTGCATGGGATTCCTGCTTTATTTCTTGGAAATGGAAAAAAGGGCCTTGGGATTTGCTACACCGACCAGCCTCCCGTTTTCTCAATATACACCTGACCTTTCCTAACTACCTGGTAGAAGGAGGAGTTCAAAACACAAGAAACCACACTCTGGCAGCCCTATACCTTCTGCTCAGCATTTTATGCTGTGAGGGATTTCATTGCTGTTAGTGGGACTCCTCATGCAGAAAGGTGTTTTTCAGTATGTGTAATGCCATCGAAATCTCACCCTACCTATATCTAGTGTTGTATGAAATAGCCTGTAC
Organism: Haliaeetus albicilla; assembly: GCF_947461875.1. NCBI lineage: Eukaryota > Metazoa > Chordata > Aves > Accipitriformes > Accipitridae > Haliaeetus > Haliaeetus albicilla. The sequence continues at coordinate 1,931,763 of NC_091483.1, read as the reverse complement.
ATTATCAGTTCAGCTTAAAGATGCCAATAACCCATGAAAACATATTCTGAAACCGTATGATTCTGAGACTTCAGGACACATTTAAACTACTTCACCTCTTCAGGCAGCATAAGGTGAAATCATTCTTTTTCCACTTGCATTGGAAAATCTATTCATGCCCAGGTTTTCTGTGTTTTTCTAGTGACTCCCAATGGACATTACCAAACCAGCATCACTGCTGAATTTCCAGGCAAAGATATGGGGCCCTGAGGTAAAATGGAGCTGCTTGAGAGAACGAGTGCTTTTCTTGGGATGACTCCTTTCAAAACAGCGTTATTACTATTTTTGAAAGATCAAAGAACTATTATGCACGATTCATTTTTCACTGACTTCTCAATATGTATATTTAAACAAACAAATAGTGGAAGAGCATGAAGAACAGAAACATAATGATCAAAATTTCCTTAAGCACCTAAGGAACTTGGGTTAAAGAATGATTTATACATCATGAGCACACTAAAACCCATCTTCAACAATTTTATGCTTGTGATTCAAACAAATTTTCAACGGTTGACCTGTGTTTCTAAATGGGTGGTACAAGCACTGAGTCGTTTCTGAAAGCAGTTCAACTTTTTCACTCAATGTTCTAAGTGTATTAACGGACACAAAGTTTTATATATCTCTCTGATATTTAAGCACCTTTGTTGCACACACTGCCATAGGCAGAACATTACAATAGTTCATCTTTGGGGCATATTAGGAGTATTGTGGCAAGAAAAAGGTTATATTTACTTGCAGAGGTAAATGGAGAAACTTTTTATATTAGGCGATACTTTCTCGCAAGGGGAAGAAGCTGGCTATGATCAAGAGGAGCTGGGGACAACCACTGGCTGTGATAAATGAATATACGGAGATGGAAAAGGAAGGGCTTGTTGCTAAAAATTCTTCTGTTGTAATTCAAGGTGTCGAGATGCAAGACTCAGCAGGACCGTTCCAATATCTGATCAAGTTTAGGATGCTCTGATGACCTTTCTCATTCTTTTCTCTGTGAGAAGGATGGGAAGTCATAAGTACGAGTAATAGAAATGACTTTCACCGAAAGGATTCTAAGTCTAGTCCTTTTTTAGACATGCTAAAAATTTCCCTCTCTGTTCCTCACAACCCGTTTACATTCCTAATCTTCATGTGGTGCCTATTAACAGAGCATAAATATGGAATGTTAAATCTCTGTGTATCCCAAGCTATCTACAGCCCTGAAGGATTCAGGAAAAATTAAACAAGAGAGTAGGCAGACTTCCAGAAATAACACAGCTTTAACAAACACATGAAATATTTATAGAACATGTAAAGAACAAAGGAAATGCAGCATTTCCTCCACGTACAATTTCTATCAGTGTTTCAGGAATACTAGTCCCCTTCCATGTTGCTACTCCGAGGAGAGGGACCACAGCTAATACATCTAATAAACTCTCCTGGATTAACCTGATTTTGTCAAGAATACACATTCCAGTGACATATCAACCACAATCCATAAGTGCTTTGTTTCTTCAGTTAAGTTTTTGAAAAAGGAATCTTACAGTAAATCTTCTGGCTGCAGATAGGTGAGGCTTAATGGAAGCAAAACCTGCAGTGGTGAAGTAGTTGCATATCGCATTTTGTAACCACATAATGTTAACTGAATATGCAAAGTATCTGTTGCTATAACAGCAAATAGTGGGGTAGTGTAACCTATAGGGGAAAAAAAAAAAAGCATGACCAGTGTCTCATTCAGATGCACTGGGCTGCACAGCATTTCTGTAATTAATGGACGGTAAAATATTGCGAAGGACATTCTAACATTGAATTGGTAGATTGGTCTCACCTAGCATGGTGTGTGTAGGATTGTGCAGTCCTTTTTAAAATGGGATATTACAAAATAGCAGGCGCTTTAGAGAAAATTTAGGTGTAGAGTTGCAAGACATAAAGGATGGTTATGGGTCCAGGGACTTGACCTGATTGGCATTTCTGCTGTCAAAAATGTAGCAATCTTCAGAATGATTTTGAATATTTATATCAATACCAAAGTTTCCAGGTTTTTTTATTTAGTTCTGAGAACATTTTTAATAATTAAGCTTTTGTACTTCAAGATTTAAGCCATGATCTATTAGAGATGCAGATAAGGCCAATTGTGGAAAGTATATGGCCCTACATTTGCAAGCAGCAGAATTCTTGCATGGCCTCCAGTAGTGCTTGTGGTGGGATGTGGAGTTCGGGAGCGAAGGTACCTCAACTCAAGACTGAAAAGCAATGTATGCCCATTTTTGCATCTGTTAAATGAGGCATAGAAAAGTTAAGTACCTTTAAAGACACTTACTCAGTTGTAGAACAGAAGAAAGCCGAGATTGCCTTCTCAGTTATGTTGTTCCTCAAATTAGATATTAGATATTTGGATAGCAAATAAAATGGAACGCTAGGGCGAGAGGGGAGAGACCCAAGCTGGAGCTCAGGGTTGGAGGAAATATTTCTTCAGAGTGTACGGATGGAGCCCACTGCTCTTGATGGTGAAGGAGGGTGAAGTTGAAGCTCTTTAGGGTGCTTCTCTGAAGCTTGCCTATAGTTTCAAAGGCTCACCAACCCAGATTCCTACAGTTTACCCAACACCATGGGGAGCTTGAGACAACTGTCGTGTAAGCACAAGAGGATTAGCTATAGATAGCTCTTCTGCCCTTGCCTCCCTCTTGTCTGACAAGGCAGGTCTACTTATAAATCAAGATTAACTCTCAGGCAAAGCAGTTTCCCAGCTTCTGCTGAGTTATAATGCTAGGTTTAAACAGCGTGGCAGTTTATTCTCAGGCCACTTAATGTCTTAACTATATTGTCTAGGCACTGTTTGACAGATGGAAAAAGAATCTCATTTCTACATTAAAAATATTCCTATAATAATTAACTAGGCCAATCTGAAAGTCTTATTCTTACAAGTACAGGAGAACAAAAGTCTTTATTTTATTTTTAAAGCAAAAAAAGCACACCGCCAAAGGAAAAGCCATGGCCTCTACAAAAGATCGCTCTCCTGATGAGACAAAAACTGAAGTAAAAAATGTTCTCTCCCAAATAACAACCCAAGACAATCATCAAGTCATAGAAAGAGACACTAGGACTATTTTGTCAACCAGAGACTCTTCCATGAGGAGGTTGGAGATAGTGAGCTTCTCCCAGTGCTCTTTGCTCAGCCAGTGGTCTGTGCTGAACCATCTGCAAATCCATGTATAGCTGTGGATGTTCAAAGCTTAAGCCTCACACCAGAGCTTTCTTAAAATTCCTGATCTCAAAAAACCAGCCAAAAGAGGAACAAAGGTAGAAACCTGGAGCCAAAACCTGACCTGCACTGAAAGGTTTGAGCTTCTTTTTAATATATCTAAAAATGAATATGGAAAGAATTACAACAAATAACTATTTGATTTTTCATGTAAATCAAAGATTATATACAAACATACTTATGAATTTCTCTTACCTGGGCTAATGGAAATCTTTAGGCAACTTTGATTTAGCTGCTGTTAACATTCCTGCTACAATAGAGTCAAGTGCAAAGTGCGCTGTAAATAGTAGAGCTGTTTATAACCTGAAGGGCAAATTCAAATCCTGTTTAATTTCCTTACCGTTGTTCATAAAACAGTCGTTTCAAGAATAGAAGCATGATGTGCAAACATAGCAAATCTCTCACTTTTATCATCACATCAGAACAAAACAGTCCTCTTTTCCAGCTTCACTACCATTTTTGGAAGTGAGAGAAAATTTTTTTCCGAGTGATGGAGAGGGACTCCTGACAATCCAGAGCTGCCCGGGCTTAACAAGAACAAGAACAACAACAACAACAAGAAGAAGTCTCTTTCAGATTTCACAGATGATTTGTTTTAGTGTTTCTTGGCTTTGAAAACCATGAGTGGCTGCTGAACACATTACCCTTGCTAATAGGAAAGGCACCACAGCAGCATTGTGGCTGGTGGTACTGGAGGTTTGCTGGCACCTGAGAGCAGGAAAACCCAAGGGACCCAGCAAAGAAGTCAACATTTTCTTGACAAGGAGCTTGCTAAAAATAAGTGGTTGTACACATTCACAGAGATCCAGGTCTAGTTGTGAATGATTCATGCGCATGGGAAGGAGCCAGATTTGCTGGATGCATTAGGTCGTTGCAATTAACTCCTGAGACGCACTCCTCGTGCTGAATGGTGCAAACATGTTCTGGAAAATGGAGATATGGATGGAAGTAATTTGATACCATTTTTACTCTGAGACACCATGGAATGTTTAGGATGGTTGATAATAATATCTAATCTACTGTGGGATTTAGACAGTCTTAACACAAGTCTAGAAACCAGGACTAAAGCAGAAGATAGAACAGAAGATGACCCCCTTCATTACTGAATATGTATTTAAGGTGCATCCTGCAAAAAAGCTTCAGACAAAACATGGAAATCTATTATTAAAAATCTACTGAAAATCTTGGACCAAAGTGGGATTGTGGATGGTCCCTATGGCTAAAATAACTCCATTAATTTCTGTCTGGCTCTCTGTTAAAAGTTCTTAAAATACTTTGCCTATTTGCCAATTTATCAGTCATCACTCTGATAGTCAACCCTGTAACTTTTATTCTAGCTCAAGGAACTGATTTTTTTTTTTCTTACTGGGGATATTGTTGGACCACCTGATCAGTGATTAGATCTGTAATCGGTGCCTTTTGGCTGTGTGAAGCAAAGAGAAACATTAAAATAATGATGAAGGTTTAGTTAAAGACGACAGAGTTCATCCGAAAACCCTGTCATTCTCTAGGTAAACTTTCAGAAGTACGTCTAAGGGAGGATTATTTTGTTATCCATTTGTTATTAACTGCTTTTGCAGCAATACTTAAGCCTAAATGGGCTGGATTAAGAACACATTTCCGGCTTTTAAAAAGATCTTAGCAGTTTGCCATGCAGAGAAGCAAAGCTGGAAAGAAAATAATCTGTTGGAGATAAAATATCATTTGCAGCTCTTGTTTTCCATGCTGTCTGTGATTAAGCTATATTTAGGTGAAAACAGGGCCTTTTGTATCCAGTTCTCAGTTGTTCCTCTTTGTGATGCCCCTGCGAGGTCACAGCCTATCGTTATGATGACACTCTCTGTTGCTGTGGCAACGTGTCTGCATTCCCAGACTGGGCACGCCAAGCTCGGAATGGGACCACTTGAGAGAAGTTTTGTTGTGAGGGTGAAAGCCCTTATTTAGTCACTGACGGTACTGAAAAAATAGCTCGCGTAGCAAGAAAAATGACCCGTGAAGAGAAGGTGGAATTATCTGCACAAGTTAGGTACTTCAGATTTACCTCAACAGAAAAGGCCCCCAGTAATTTGTTATTAATGGGAGTTTTGCATGTAGTTCATGCTTTTAAAACGAGAGAAGGAATCCGTCTCTTTCTTGGAAACATATGTTTCATTCCTGAAACTTCCAAATCCTTGCACTGCCTGGACAACAGCACGTGTCAGGGTGGAAATTCCTTTGAGGTCCTCTGCTCTCGTCCCTTCCCGGAGCCTCGACCAGGAAAACAGAGCCAGGAAAAAAAAAAAACAAGCCCTCCTTCAGGCAGTGCCCGCATTTCTGCTGTACGGGGCTGCCGTTTGCCAGTTGGGATTATTTAGTTGTGGGTGTCAGACGCTTTGCAAGCAGGGTCTGCGGGAGGGACGATGCACAGAGCGCTGGGGAGAGGGATGTCTCTTGAGAAACGGCGATACTGCAGCCGTCTGCACCGAAGGAGCATGCTGGTAGGCACCGGCCGTAAAATGTTACCTTGCTCCTGGAAAAGGACCAGCTAAAGTATATGAATGCCACATACAGCCTTAGATGTAAGTCGTCAGACCCTGGGAGCCAACAAAACGTTATTGTCGCACATTCTCCTTCCTAAATCACATACACAACCTTGTTGTCCTGAAAGGGAGGAAGAAGTATCAATACGATCTAGTAATCTAAAAAGATTACTGTCGACTAGCACATAACGTTGATTCGAGTGTATGTAATAGCACCTCTGAAGTGATTTTAAAAAACTACAGTGAAAACAAAACATAACAGATGACGGATGAAAGTCAAGTTTACTATATCCGATACACGATGCATTTCTTTCTGTATGATGATCTGCAGATGTCTGCCTATAATGCAGGTTAAATACAAATTAGGAACCTCTTAACTGTTTGCTCCTTTTGTTCTGCTGCTTGCCGTTTGTAAATAACGTGCAGCGCAGGTACCCCTGACCCCTGGCCCCCAACAGGGCCAGCATTGCCCACATTCTGCCAATTCCTGAAACCAGCCCGCGATGTGTTTGAGTAAAACCCTGGGCTCCGCAGAGCCATTTATATCATCTCCATCGATGTGAGAAGACTGACCGGATCAGAAATAGAAAACCCAAGCAACACGCGCCAGTTTTTGACAGCTACTCTGTTAGCCCAGGTCACACGCGCAGCACGGGTTCAGGCAGTATTTCAAAGAAATATTGTTGGAAAGCCACGGCTCCTTTCTGTCCAGACCCATTAGTGGAAGAGGCTAGCGGCCACAAGAGACGGCGCCTGCGGGCACTGAAAGCGGGCTAGCGGCCGGTGAGCCCACATCAGCCCAGGCAGAAGAGGCAGCAGCTTGCATTACAGGATGGAAAATTCTGAGGATGGGACGCTGCCCGCCTTCTTTAAAGACGCAGATTGGTCCGAGGCTATTAAACAGCTACTCTAAGGCTTAAGGTAGCAGCATCTGACCAGGATATTTTAAAACAGGGTGAACGGAAGGAATAATCACAGCAGCGAGCTTGCAGAATGGCTAATGTCTTGAAATGAGCTATGCTGGAGAAACTGGAAATAGGGCTATAATAATGTTTTACACTGTACTTATTTTTATGATCCCTGCATAGCATATTGGAAGCAGCTGTGACATTTTTGAACATGGGGAAAATGTGATGGACCTATTTATTAAAGGGGGTTAAGAGCCCCAGGTGGTCTGGAGATTTAAAGACCGGGAAATACCAGAGACAAATGAGAAAACAGGATGATCTAAGCCATACCAGTTGAAATAGATTTTGATGATAAGGCACAGTTATATATCTTACAGTCTAAGATGGATATGTCATGGTAGGGACAGCATTACTGAACGGTATTAAGGGCGATAATTACATAGCCCTCTTTCCAGAGATTATATGCCCTCTCCACACAGATTCACCAATCCTTGCTATACACTGCTGGAAAACCTGCAATTTTTTAAAAGCACAGAAATGCCTGGGATTTTTATATCCCACAGTTATAAAGTCATAATAATTCATAGACTTTATGTGAGAGTGTTTCCTTGCCTGGAATTGAACCCTGAGGAGTCTCAGCACATTCAGATCAACACAAAAACATGGAGCCAAGTTCTGCCTTCACATAATACATGGACATTACCGCTTAATACCGAAAATCAGGCTTTCCTCTTTCTATCAATCATGTTCTGTGGGAAACACACATGAAAGAGAAAGGCTTTTCAAATGTGTTTTAGTCCATCATGCATCTGTAGCTCATCTTGCTCTGGAAGCCTACGTGTTTTGCCATATTACTGGACTTTATCCAGCCTGATAAGAGAATTTAATCATTTATACTTATTACTCAGGGAACCGTTTAGCAAGACAGCTGTGAATGCCTACAGAGAATTTACAGATAATCTCCACATATCTGAGATGAAACAAATGCGAGCGAAAACTGCTGCAAAATTTAGACAGCAGAATAAATACAGACCCTACGTACGTCAACTGATTTCAGAGCTCGTTTTGTAGGGCCACAGCATCGTCCTGAATTTTAGGCCGTTTAGTCTCCATCGAACTCAGTCAAGTGTTCTGGGTAAATACCAACAGAAAGGCTAGTATTTGGCCAAACTGAAGGCAGTGGGAAAGCTGCCACCCACTTCAATGAGGCCATGATTTCACCGCAAATATCTTAACTGCCTACACACGCATAATGATCTACACAAATCCCAGCCTATAGTCTGCCTCACAGGCGTATCTGCTGCCGGCTCTTTGTTTGTTTGCAGACAGGCTCAGAGCAGCATCACCTACACAAGTTTTCATTAAGCGGGTCAGCAACGGACCATTATCACTCCCACGTGCAATAGGTAGCAGCGTAAAGCGACATACTCAGAACGTCCAGCTGGTTAGTCATTTTTGTACCCTCTGGAAACAGCAATACGTGCTTTAGAGTTGATGAATAAAGCCTAGTTACAGCCGAGTGAGTCTGCTCAAAATACAGAATGTCCATTTGACCAGGAAGATCCAGGAGTTTCAGCTCCTAGTCAGGATGAGTAGAGTCCCTGAAATCTGTTGCGGAGGAAGGATTCTGAGAAAACCCATTAACTACAAAAGCATGTAACTGTGTGAATATGGTGGGGCTGCCTCAAAACCACAAACCTGGCAGCGCCAGGGACATCTCCTGCTGGAACTAGCCTGAATTTGCTGTCCCTGGAAGCCCACAATGCGGGGTAGCCCACCAGATATGATGCCAACACAGAAGTCCACCCCAGGCACTTGCCTTTTGAACCCAGGTGGCATTTTGATCAGTATTTCAATGGAAATTCATGCTTTGACCAAAAATCACTTTTGTTCTGAATAGCTTCAAGAACTTAGTTTTCATACATACATAGCGCCAAGTTATTTCTTTCAAGGAAGAAATGGTTCTAGTGGTAATTTCTTCTAAACGTACTCATATACTCTGGATTTACACCACGGAGAAATGCAGAATCAATCCCTCTTATGAATTACAGATGCTTAGTAATTGCTTGCTGAGATAATCCAACAGTTATATTCCTTCCAGACATTTTAAACCAGCTGCTCAGCTATTGCAATTTCATACTAGAGCAGTCTGTGCAGGTCCTGGCAAATAGACTGATGTTCTGGATGACCGAAAAGCTTCTTGGTATTCTCTCTCTCAAGACTACTTTGTTCACAGCAGACACAAATAAATCCTCTGCCTTTTTAGTGCTGGGAACTTTCTATGAGTTTAACCCTCTACCTGTCAGGAAGAATTATTACATTGATCACCTCACAATGTTTTTTCGAGTGAGTAAGTGCTTCCTGATAGTAGTTAGGCAAGATATTTGTGCTAAAACACTGCGGGCTTTATAAAGCTTTTTATAAAATTGGACAAGAAAATGAAAGTACAATAAAAATAAACAACGAGTAGCTATGCAAACAATTTAGATAACAAAGCATGTTTTATACCTCAACATATTAATCTTTTAAGTTCATAATAGTATAATTTTAATACAAAATGGGTAATTCTGCAGGCTGGTTTCTGTGAGATAGAAACCTACCCAAATGGAGATTTGCAGATTTACATAGGAGGGATTTAGTCTCCCCCCCGTACCCCAATAACTTCATTTACTGCAGGGACATTGCAGAGATGAGCATCCACAGGGTTCGGGGGAGCAAAATCAGGTTGCCTATGCAGCATCTGTGTGCTGATTCTAAGCCTGTAGCTGGCAATTCCATTAACCAAATAGATATTAATAGCATTTTATACAAACTAAATGCAATGTATACTAATTATATTGTAGTATAGTCTTTCAGTGAAGCTATAAGTACTGTGGGAAATATCAGCAGTGAATATTTCTTTTGTTTTGCAAAAGGAAACCAAACTTGTTGCTATTTAGTTTTACCAGGTCCCTTTTAACTTTATTTACATTTTAACCTTATTTACATTTTAACCAGAACCTTACTACTTGCAGTAATGCCAGATGGCCTACTGGTCCTAAATACCTTAAATGTATGTAGCAAAATTTACCATTTAAACAAACAGAGGGTAGTGCTTAAAAGAAAATGAAGCACTATTACCAGCCTGTTACCAAAGAGGATAAATGACACTTCTGAGAAGCAAAATGCATGAACCTAACCCAGTTTTCCATAATCCCCAGTCAACTGGTGAGCCTTTCTACGAATGCAGGCTGGGAGAGAAGGGAATTAGATGCCTTTCTGCTGGAAGTCAACGAGATTTGGGTGACCTTTTCCTTCCCTCTTGCACCAACAACATTTAGAGCAGGAAGGCATGTTTTCCTCAGTTACCCACAGATAGGAGGGCAAATTTGAACCATGGAGCCTCTCTGATCAAATGCAAAGAAGTCACCTCAGTGTCAGCCCTGTTATTGCCTCCTTAGGAATTGATGGGGCTGATGAATATCAGCCTTGGCTGATATTGTGGCAGTAACGTGCACTGTTGCTATCATTTCATGTGGTCAACCAAACTGTGGTCTGATAGTCACAGGCCACTACTGATTGCTAGTTGTCTCAGTTAGTGATCACCAGCTAATGATGCCAAATTTCACCCTCACAGTAATGATTTCATAGCTCAGGCTACAATTTGTTTTTATAAGCCTAGTTCTGGCATGTAGAAGAGATAGACATATAAGGTCAAGAAGAGTTAATCTTTCCATATTAGATGTCCTCAGAATTGTCCATCCTATAATGTAATTGTTTCCTCACTTTCAGAATATTTTTTGACATTTAAATCATTAAAAGCATGAGTACAGTAGTGCTGAAACTGAGCTTACTGTCCCAACTAATAAACTGATAGTCAAGCCTGCAAGCAACATGAAAGAAGCCCCTTTGCAAGGGACTGCATAGACAAGATCTGGAAGAGATGTTTCTTTCAAGACTCCCTCTGCTCTCCTGAACCACAACAAACCTTGTAAGATTCTTCAAACATATAACAAGCCTAGTAAGGACAATCTCCAATCATTCTATTAAGAATAGCGGAGTGTCAGTTGGAAGAATGAATAAAGCTTTAACATACCTTAAGGACAGAGATTATGGAAAGTAGATCTTTAATCCCTAGAGAAGACACTACAAGCAAGAGGAAGAAGTGAAAATTAGTCTTTTCCCTGAATTCTTCATTGGGAGCTCAGGCTCAGCATCAAGCAGCATGGAAATAGAAAAAAAGGGCTTTAATTCATAAGGATCCTTCCATAAGATATCATCCAGGAAGGGGAAAGAAAGACAGGAAAGAATTTCACTTCCTAAATCATCTTTGGCCCATCTTTATGGCTTTGAGGAGCAATAAAAAGTTTTCCAAAAGGAAGAGAGCAAGAAGAAATCCCTTTTTTTTTATTCCACCATTTCCCAGTTCCTCCTCACTCAATGTCACTCCAACAGTCCTGACAGAGAATGAAATCCTTCCTAGGTATGCCTCTTCCCTGGCTAACGCATAGCTAAGAGTTTCTCAATTCACTGCTGCTACACAGCTCTGGTACAAGAAGCATCCTAGCATTTACTATTAAAAACCACTCTTTGGACAGCCTAAGTGAGAATTAAAAAACAAACAAACAAACCAACAAACCCACCAAAAAAAAAAATCTTCTTTTAAACTTTGCTGGCTCCTGAATTTTTTATAAGATTGATCTTTTTAAGAACAATGACACATACTTCCACTGAAGTTAGTAGAAACTAAGATGTTATCTAGATATTTCACTTTCATGCTCAGACCCAAATAGCTGGGTTGATTATAATGCATATGACAATTTAAACAATACTAACAAAAAAAAAGTTCAAAATTGTTCCATGTGAGGCAATCAAAACCTTGTGAAATCCTGGAAAAAAACCCATCTTGCAAACAAGGATGAATACAGCCCAGTAGTGGTGAAGGAACAACTATTAGGACTATGTGCTTTTGTTAGTCAGATTTAGAGAAATTTTCTTTGCCTGAACATAAAAGCACAAGTTCCTCCCATTTTTAGCAATTCAGTACAATGAAGCTAAGAACAATAATACAACCTCTGCCAAGAGAAAACAAGAAGGAAAATTTACTAATCGCGCTGTAGGCTTGTGCAGTCCAAACTTATACCATACCTAGTATCAGAAAAGGGAAACACCAGAGCCACAAGGAATATATTTTACAGAGATCCAAAATTCTGTAGCCAAAGCCTAGGGTAGGCAAGGTCAATTACGCTGACTAGGTTGAACGTTAAGCTAAATTTAAATGTTTCCCGAGAGATTAGAAGGACATGTGGAAGGTTCAGTAATATTATTATGATTTAAACCAACATATTTTCATTCTGGACATCATTCCTTTGGGATATGTACTGCTGGCTGATTATAGAGATTGCAGCTGGATGCTGCCACTTCAAAATATCCATGCACTTTGAGCCAGTAAAAATGCAATCATCTAAAGAGTCTCTTATATGATATTGGGAATGTAAGCCATGACTTAGGTTTCCAGGACAACACAACCAAAAATACTATGTATTGATTGCAGAAGAAAATTATAAACATTCCCATTTGCTTAACTTTATTTGCCTTTAAGCATTAGGCATATGAACAGGATTAAAACAAAAAGTAACTGAAGGCTACAGGATGGTTTCTTCAAAATACCAAGCAGTATTTTCTATGAGTTTTTCTGTGTTTCAGTAGAGGTATGAGAAGGGTGGGCCCTTTGCTCACTCATAACAATTTGCATCAGCTGTTAACTGATTCGACTGCAGCCTGCAAATAAACCGTAGCTAAATAGGGATCAAAAGTTTTCATCTGCTTTGAAATATCTGTCCTGGGTGCATGGTCTCCTACTGAATCTGTTGGTTAGAAATTGCAGTCCTAATGTCTGTTTATGCCTTCTGATTTACATTTTAAAGTAAACAACCACTCTGGATACCTCTAGAAAATGACAAGTTTATAGTGCAAAAATCTTATGCCCCCTTACATATATAAATATCTGTGTCCCCAAAACCTCGTGGTAGACAGAAGAAAAATGATGGCTTTTCCTCTGACCTCCGAGGGCTTGGATCAGGTCAAGTGCTCAGCCTCAGATCCATTCGACCATAGATATTTGCACACCTCAACAACTCACAAGGCAGAAAATACATTTAAGGTAAACTCACATTCCTGAGCCAGACAACATAAAAATACTCAGACTTTAATTTTGTGACTGTCATGTTATTGGTAACTGTGGAAGATTCATATGCATTATAGCTCTTCTTTACAATAAGGGTGTATTGTCCTCTTCTTATAATCTGATAATTTATGGTACAATTGCAATAGTCAGTAATGTGGTGTCTTTACGTGCAGTTTAACACCTGACAAAACAGCTTCAAGAGCTGCTTTGGATCTAAATCCAATGTAAACAACATAGGCTGCCATTTAATGCTTAGAAACATTTACACCACAAATATTAACAATGAAGTCCTTTCACTCTCCTTTGGACATTACTTTAAAAAGCATGCTGATTTTGATATTCCTGAAAGTGACAGAAATAATATGCAATTTAAGATACCCATTCAAGACAGGTTCTTTGTATTCAAAAATTTTTTTGAGGGGTCAGTTTTCATGATTACCATCTTCTTTTGGAACAGCAGTTTGGCATATTAGATTTTGATCATCTTTCAATAATATTTTTTTTTTAATTACTCCTCCCAGTTTCCTTGTCACAAAAATCTGGAAATCTATTACAAACAGGTGAAAAATGCAAAATCATTTGCATCGTAATCTTAATTTCTCTCCATCTTTTCTGTTTATGCATCACAAACCAAGAGAGTCTGATTGCATCTTCCAGATATTTTCCATACTTAATTATTGATCTAGAGTTCCTTTGCGAATAGATCATTGCATCTACTTAAGTCTCTGAAATGTAACTGGTACGGGTGGGTGAGAGGGGCCCAAGGTGTAATTCTCTTTGCTGACTGATTAAATATGACTTCCAAATAATTTTCTTGATACGAGCAATTATTATGAACGCAAACTTTGTTTCCCACGATTATTCTGTAATACCTGCTTTAAATTCCAGCCATTGCTCTCCATAAATTGAGGGGCTGAGGAAAGGGATTCCCACAGGAGAGGGATTCAGGCATAGCCAGAGGTGATTAATCTAAAAGCCAAGCACAAGAAGTATGGCTCAGGTCTGACTTTGATACGTTTTAAGCCATTTAGCTGTGGAAGTTGTTCAACCACTGAAATACCAACCGATCTAGAAGTTCACCACCTGTCAGGCTACCCCTGAACGGAGGCCAGCGTGGAAGGCAGCATGGGTTAAAGGAGCTTAACCAACAGAAAAGCAAATAATAACCAGTGGGTTTTATTTCTGTAAACACAGATTAGTGCCAACTGGTGACTTCATGTCTATGGAAAAGTTTAAATATTCTTGTCTAATTTAAGCCTTGGAGATTTTATTTGAAGTGATGTTTTCTAAAACATTTAATAGGGCAACCGGAGTTGTGCCACGGATGGGATAAGAAAGTCCTGAGCAGAGGGAAAGGGAGAACGCTGACCCTCCCTGAAGCAAGGACGAGACGTGTTCGCTCTAGCGAGGTTTGTGGTTGAATGCCGAGACCCGTCTCTCAGGCACCATCAGTACAACTACTGCGCTAGGCAAAGCACTGAAGTTTAAATTTCGGGATGCTGCTACCGGCAGGAGACTTCCAGTCCGCTGGGCACTCGCAGTTTATGCTTCGTACTTGTACTGGAGGTATTTTCTCAGTGGTAAGTTACACCTTCGCTCCTGCTCCGAAGAAACCTTGCTGCTCCCAGTTCAGTCTTGCACCACTCTACTGGATTAATTAAGTGGCTTGCGGAGACCACAGTGTCCTGGGTGGCGTGTTAAGGGGAACTTCAGCTGAATTGCCTGAAATCCTCCCCTCTGCGTTGCAATCCCGAGTCCAGTTCAGAGCCGCTGAACTTTTTTTGATAGCTTATCAGACCGACCCTGGCAGAGACGGTCTCAGCGCCACGAAACTCCTGCTGCCGCTTACCTGGAAATTAGAGGTCTGTTGGAAACGAGCCCGGCTCCCTGCCTGCCTACTTCAAACCCTCTTGGCGAGCTCCTCTCCCGGCACCGTTCTGTGCTTGCAGATCCCAACCGGCTCACCTGGAGGGGAACGAAAACCCGATTGACGGGCAACCCCGCTTCCCAGGGGCCGGTGGTCACAGGCTGTTGCCGGTTGAGGAGAACCCGCCGTGAAGCCTCCTTCAAAGCCGAAGACTCCCCTTCCCCTGAAGCGCTGCTCCCTTTTGCGGAGAATTCAGCAATGTTTGGGTTTAGGTTTGGATTGGCACGGCACCAAAACGATCAGGCTCCCAATCCCCCACAAAAGAGGATTGCGTTTCTTTGTCCCGTCCAAGATCAACAGCCGGGAGTCAGCCGCGGCTGCTTGTGCCGTTTTCCTGGTGGATTCGCCCGGACCAGCCGCTCTGCCGGGAGCCGTTCCTGAGGAACGGCCCAAAGAAAGAGAGGGCAGATCAGGAAGAAAAAGCTGCCAGAAATGGAGGTGCAGGGAGGAGGCTTTTTTTTTTTTTCCCTAATAAATTAATTACTCTTCCCAATAAGAAAAAGACATTACTTAAGCAAAACAGCTCCATATCAGCTACCGAGTCTTCTCTGCAAATGCAGCCAGAGTGCAAAATACAAGAACTACAGCTCCTTCCCTCACACCCTCCCCCAGAACATCCTCCCCCAAATTTGAATGCATTCAAACTAGGAATGCAATTCAGGCAAAATATAATTTCTTGGTATCTGTTCCACTCTCAGTAAGAGAGGTTAATCCTCCTTTCCCCCGAGCTATTTTCTCCTCTAAGCTTCTTATCAACTTCTACACCGTCCACAATATGAAGGCACAGTTTTCGTACATCTCTAAAGTTTGCCACTGCCAATGCTGTCAGGAGATTGCATTATTATAGGATGCAATTTGTTTCCAAATCCTAAAGAAGGAAATACTGAAATAATATAGAAAAAAGATGCTGAACAGTCATAGCTACTGTCCTCATTTTTAGAAGAGTTTTATAGAATAATAAGGGCGGTACATTAAAAGACATCTATACACAAAGTTGCTTGGGAGTTGTTCTCACCAGAAGAGAAAATTAAATTCCCAGGAGACAGCTATGTCTTTACCGCATGCAGAATTAAATGTAAAATTTGTTTCTTCTAGTGATTTTTCTCATTATAGTATCTTCTCTGCAGCATCTAAGAAATAAAACCCTTTTAAATTAGTCAGAGCTATTGTTCATAATGTGTGGCAAGGAAGGAAGCAAGTTTTTCTGAGTGGTTTTTTTTTGTTGTTTTTTTTTTAAAGAAACCACAAAATGGAGACTACAGATACCTAGAGCCATGCAAGAAGTGCAAGACAGCACATGCCCATCCATGATAGCCACAGATTCCTTACACAGATATGCACCAACAAAGTGAAAACTCAATTACAAAATAGCTTTCCCTGGCACCTAAGGAGTCAGTCTTACCTGCTTTTTAGAAATCTCAAGCTCACAGCCAGGTTAATGAGATCTACAGACTCTTTGTCAGGAGCAATAGGAAAAAAAGGTAGAGCTACACTCCAGCTTTAATGGTAGAGGCAGCATCAGCATCTTCAACAATCTTGTTCAAAACAATGAAAACGAAAGGGTTTTTTATTTTTGCAGTCTATTTTGTCAATGAAAACAGAACCTGAAATTCTCACATTTTTAAAATCAGAATGAAGACACAAATACTAGTAACTGTCCAAATTGAAGCTACTAGCGTAACCTGGAAAAGTGGGCTGCTCACACCGTGGATCCAGATTAAGAACGACATTTGGAAGCAGATCTGCGTATGGCGCCAAACCAAAGCCCCAGATGGAAACTTCTCCAAGGTTTGGTATGAATGAAAATGTGGATGAGGACCTACATCCTATTTCCTAGGCCCATATGAATGCCATAGCTTTCATCAATAGGGTAATTTTCAGATACATAATCTGTAATTTGTCGCCTTCTCCATGCCTTTTCCCCCAAAAAGTCTCTACTCTCCGCAAAGGAAGCCATCAAGAAGTTGCCTCAGGTACGTTATGCTCAGCTACCACCTCCGTACTCATAAGAAAGGCTCAGAAACAGATCGTTCTTGACGGCATACACATTTTCTGTTGTCAGCATAGCTGGAAGACAACTCCTCTGTGCAAAGGAACGCCACGCTGTCACTTAAGGTTCAGCAGTTTAATGGCATCCTTTCATGTTCAAACACACTGCCAACATCTGCTAGAAAAGAAACCATCTTACCTTTGCAATCTATCCCTGCCACCTGATCCTCGGCCATGATGAATGAAAACACGACCTGTTTAATTCACTTATCATATGAGACAGAGCAGCTGCCTTACATTTTTAGAACATGTTTATACTATCTAAATTAATCTAAATCTAATTAAAAGTACTTTGGGTTGAAAAAAAAGTTACCACAGAAATTAAAGCTGCCAGAGGTAGTTATAATATTCTGGCAAAGTGAAAATACATTATCCTTCCGATTTATACAAGAATTGGAGGGCTTGGTGAGCAATAGCGTAAAATACTTGTCCAGTAGAACAAATATTTCTGCAAAAAGAAGGTCACAGCAGTTTCTCCAAATGATGGTGCTATTTAGATAACTTTCCAGTTTTACTTCTGCATTAAAAGAATTGCCTGATATAGATTGGATCAACATTCAAGGCGGGTTTCATGATAAGGATAGTTTTCAGAAGAAATTATCTTTTCTGCTCAGCAAAGCAGCAGACGGGTCAGGTTCCTTCTGAAGCCAGAACAAACAACAAATCGAGCTCCCAGAGTCTGGGAAAATTAATTACCCCCTCTCCAAGGTGGAACCGCTTTCCCTGCACAGACAGCAATTCTTTTGTACAACTAAAAGGCAATTTTACTGGGGAAATCGGGGAACAGCCGGGAAATAAGTTTGGGAATTAGCAGTAAAGCTAACATTTCTCTCTCCCCTGCTGAGGTACCTGTCCTGACTGTGGCCATCCTCCCAGAAGGGGTGGAAGCCCCATGGCCTGCTGTCCCCAAAAGGGACAACTTCTGGTCCGGGTGACTGGGAAGAACTCCCCTCTGCTCCCAGAGAAAGCTGGCCCGGCGCTGCCGGCTGCCTCCCTGCCACCCCAGGTCCCGGAGCTGCCATCCCACTGGGAGGTCGGGGGCCCTCGACGGAGCCTGTGGGCACCTTCTCCGCGGGCAGCTGCTTTGTGTGGCGTTTGCTTTACGTGGCGTTTCCTCAGCTGCCAAAGGCTCTAAAGCTTGGTCGGGGTGAGTCACTTAACCTGACGCGTCTGAAGAAGCGTTTATGTTATTTGCCATGGTGATAGAGTTCTGTTACCGACACACTAAAACCGTGAGCGATTCCGATTCACGGTGGTCCCCAGGAGCGACAGAAGGGGACGCTGCCAGCCAGCTGCCGCGAAATGGGGGAGCGAAGGGGGACCCCCGGGGGCAGCACCCCACGTCCCCAGGGTGCACAGCAAGAAGGGTGGGAGAGGACCCGCACGCGCCGGGGGGAACAACCGGCACCTAAAGACGACACCGACAACCATCAGAAACAGCAACATGGGTGTCTAGGGGAAGGTTTGGGGGAAAAAAGAGGGGAAAAGAGAGAAAGACCGCCCCAGCGCAGCTGTCGATGGCGGTTTCTGAGTGAGCATGTGCCTAATATTGGGATGTAACAGGACCTGGGTGGTTCCATCTAACTACACCAGTGAGTGTACACCTCGGACATCCACACGGACCTCACCACCCAACGCCGTCACCGCGGGCGGGAGCGACAGGCTCCTTCACCCAAGGCAAGGATCGACCGGCGGGGACATCTGACAGAGAGGAGTTATTCCTGCTCGGTGACGTTGGAGCCCTGCCATCTCATCACCAAGCCTCCTCATTCACTCTTAGACTTCCTCATCAGCTGGTCAGGGGATTTTTTTTTTTTTTCCTTCTTTTATTTTGTATGCAATTCCACAATGTTTCCTTCTCATACCCCATTTCCATTGCATCTGATCCTGATTTGAGCACAACAGGTGGTGGTGACAGGAGCCTCCTTTATGTCCACACTGATAGTCTGTTCCACAGGTATCATCTTTAATTAATTTCCACTATCTTATAATTTTATAAGATTAGGCTTTTATAAGAAAAGCCATACTTTCTATAATATGGAAAACCCTTTCATTTTCTACTCATTTTTCTTGCATAAAGTTTTAAAAAGTCCTGCCCTCGTTCATTTTTCAGAGAACACCTAGCTGAGTGTATTTGAAGTGCATTATAGAGTCAGACAGGCAGAAACAAACTCTAAATGAAAAATAGAAGGCACTGGAAATAAATATGGAACATATATAAACAAACACAGAAGGTATTTGTACTTCACTGCTCTCAAAAAGGAAAAAAACATCTCCCATATCTGAATGACCCCAGGTATTAAATGGCACTGTGTCTAATTCGGCTTTCGTATGTGAAAACACCGGGCACCTCCCACAGTAAACTAGAGTGATTTCTGAGGTCTTAAACTATATGTTAACATTACAAATTTAGAGAATTTACTGGATATCATTTGCTGTGGGTTAGCAGGATATTTACTATGAATATGTTTTCTGAGCTGCAGGTTGTGTACTTGGAGTGTTTGTCTTGCAAATGTTGATTTTTAGCATCTGAAAGAAATTAACATTGCTGCGGTATTACAGTCATTCCCTTATTAATCATTTGGCAACCTTCCCTCTTCCAAAAACAAGGGATCCACTCACTTCCAGGAGTGCAGCCTTCAGATCATTGCAAACAAGATGTAAGAAATGAGCGTTAAAGCGTTACTTCTAATATGCCGGCCAGTGTGTTTTGACTGCGTGTGTGTAACACAGCGGTGGACCCGCGCTCACGGCCGTCAAGCCTTTACAACCTGTGTTTGGCTTTGGCATCCTTCTATGTACGATTCTGCACCGATATACTGAAACACGTATCATAAGGGGATTGCTACAAAAGAATAATGAAAGCTTTCCTTATTTCTACTAAGGAATAACAATCCATACACAATTGATGTAATTGCAACAAATGGAAAATGATTAGAAGGATTTATAGTTGTATTTAGTAGAGATCATTAACATGTGCTTTTTCAATCTAGGAAAATGAGAAGTGAAGAACCAACCCTGGGTAATTAAAAATGCTGGAAGACTGAAAACTTATGCATATATTATTCTCTCTCGCTGCCTAATGTGGTTGGGGTTTGCTTGTTTGTTTTCACTAACAGGTAATATAAACCACAGAAATGTCAGACTTGTCAGCCCAGTTTTCTATTCAGAAGATTTGTTCTGCTTTTCTACCTTGTCTCATGGAAGGCACACCTCAAAAACTGCAGCAAAGGGTGAAAGCCACATCGTGAAACCTGCAAGAGTCCATGCGCCGCAAAGGGAAAATGTTGAATACAATAAGCTTCCTGCCAGTCTCAAAGAAGTAACACTGCTAATGCTGGGGAATGATTAAGAAACATAGAGTTCTAACAGTGACATTTAAAAAAAAAAAAAGTTAATTAACTCTCCATGTTGAGATTTATTTTTGATGAAAATGTGGTGGTTTTTTTCCAAAAATGAAACATAAATGTGTTTTGTCCAGTCCCCAAAATACAGCACATTTGCTTGTTATTGCTTTGATAATTTCCAGATTATTCTGTAAACTTTGAATTCTGCTTAAGAGAATAATCTGCAAAATTAAAAGCTCAGCTGCAGACTGGTCCAAATTCACTTCTGCTATGAATCCTCTGATGTCCATTTTAACTATATTGAGACTATAGATAGTAATGCAGTTATTTATTATGAAGTTTTGGAAAAAAAACAAAAGCCATTTGACTTCCAGGAATGTAGTTATTTTGCCAGATTCATTACTAAATGTTAAGTTCATCACTGATCTATCAGTACATAGCTAAGACATGCTGCATTAAAACACATTAATGGGGATAACTAAGTGTTGTAGAAATGAGGATCTCTCAAAAAATGTCAATAATTTTTAAACAATGAGATGAAAAAACCTCAGATCTTTATCAATTTTATTAACCAGCAATTTTCACAAGATCCTGCAGCTGGTTTCAATTTCCAATGGCAGAGCAGATACGCTGTGAAGTGTTCATATCTTAATATAGCCCTACTTTACTGCAGTTCAGTTTGGAACTGAGCCACTGAAAAAATGTTTTTTCACCTTTTTAAACTCTGTCTCAGGACAGCTGGAATTACCTCACATTAACACCTTTAGGAGCACAGGTCAAAAAATGCTCTTTTTGTCTCGGAAACCAGCTATATGTGAAGTCTGATCTAAAAATCTCCTGCCAGCTCAGGTTCTTCAGTGAAGCCTGGATCATGTTCAGGCCTATCTGAGCAGATGTGGGTGGAATCACCGACGGACCGAGAAGTTAGACAACGAATGGTCCTCTTGGCTCAATGCTGCTCAGTTTTACAAAGTGCATGTATAGCTAGAGGAGCGCTTCCAAAAAGAAGAAAGCAGCTTTAATTCTGACAGATTAGAAAAACGCAATGTTTTTAGATAGTTGATGGGCAGAAGGACGGGTTTCTCCAGGCTGACAAACTACTTGAGACCTTTTTCTTCCCAAACTTCCGTCCATCAACTTTAAACAGCACGTCCTGGTTATAAGAAGCACAATATAAGTAGGTTATATGCATTGATTAGATTACCACTCCCTGGTGTTACTCTGGATCTGCGAGGGGTCTGCTAGCCCTTATACGTAGAGAAGCAGAACTGTTGGTTAATTTATTAGATATAAATTATCTGAAATGTGTATGCTATTTCTGCATCAGAAAGTAATTTCAGGCTGCTCACATGAGAGAAAATCTGTTTGTTATTCATAAACCCTTGCTGAATAGCATAGGAAAACATTTTTTCAGCGCATAGTCAGTTCCCAAGCTGTTTGCTCCAATTATTCTCCCTCCATGCCACGTGGACACTTCAGTTACGCAGTATTTTTGTGCTTCCTGGCTGAATACATACTAATACCTCAACAAATGGTGAACGGTGATAACTACTGCCAATTATTTTTCTTCCAAAAAGCTAATGGTGTACGCCTTCCTCACTAAACGGCAGGCATGGGATGGAGCTGAACCACTCTCCAGGCTGAGATGAGGGTTCAGGAGTACTGTTTTTGCAACAGATGAGCAGTTCTAAGCTGTTAACTGTATCTACACTCTAAAGGCAGAAATTAGAGCTGAGGAAAGGGTGGCAGGTAGTGCTAGCTCATCCAGCTATTTTTGTTTCCCTATTAGTACCTTCCCTCTGTCCCAAACTGTTTTTAAGCCACCTCTTTATAGCAGGAGTTTCTGATTTCTTCGGAGAACTGGAGGTTAAACTGAGGGTATTTCTGTTTTCTGTTTGATCAGCAGACACGGAAAGAGCTGCTCTGTGTCTCTTCTGCTTACCTCTCCTCCAGGAGCACAGACACAGTCCGTGCCTGCTGACGCTGCCTTTTAAAGACAGTCTTTCCCGTACAATGCACAAAATGAAACTTTGCCCTCAGAAAGGTGGCTTAAAACTGCTCGGAGAGGTGAAAGCAGAGCTTTATCACCTCTGTGCCAAGCTGAATTTCTGTCATTACAGCTCCTTCCAGCAGCATAGTGCTAGACTGCTCAGGTCCAGATGGCTTCACCATTTCATCATTTGGTGGCTCCCCTTTCATCCCCCTGCCCCGCGTTGTTTTAGTGCCCACGTGGAAAGGTCTAGACGTGCCAGGCAGAAGAACCTACAACGAGATCTACCCTTAACCCTGCTCCAGATGGTCAGAGCCAGCCAGGGTGTGTACCTGCCAGCCAGTCAGCCTGAGATCCGTCCTCGCTCTTGGGAAAGCCCATACATACACCATATACTCGCTTCCCCCCTCTCTTCCTTTATCGCCTAAACTGGATTTACGACTGGTTTGAACATGCAGTCATTGTAAATCATTGATTACAAACATTTTGCTGACATTTAGCATTTGTCCTTCCCAGGAGGATTCTGGAGCCAAACATGCTTTCAAGAAAACAAATGCAAGCGTTATCTGTTTTATTTCCCCCCTTCCACAGAACGCAACCACTTCTCTAAGAAGCAAACCGTCTTCTGGGATGGCGGACATTAGAGAAGCATTAGGCTGCCTGGCTCAAGCAAGAAGCAGACAGACCTTTAACTTCTTCTCCCTGGAAGAGGAACCGGGGGGAGAGGGAACCCTCGGGAGGCAGAGCTGCGTGCATCAGACTGGCTGAGGGGTTTCACTTGGAGCAACACATCACTACCGTTAAATAGCATCCCCACCGATACGCCTTTCGTTAGATCTCGCTGGATGTCGCGGAAAGCTGCCAAGCTGATACAGAGCTCGAGGGGCACCGAAGATATGGCAGCTTTCACAGTAACCTCATCGTTTGTCGTGCGAGAGGAGATAGGGATGAGCGATGGCATTCCTAGGAGGTGGGTGGGAGTCTTAAAATCGACTGCTGCAGTGTACAAAGCGGAGCTCAAGAGTTCAGCACGGACATGATGTGATGAGGCAGAGAAAGCACGCTCAGAGCAGTGGTGGGAGTTGGAGGAGAGTTCAAGATGAAACTTTTGCCAAAGCAGCAATTAATATACCGCCATTAATTTTCCTCTAAGCTCGGCGGTATCATTTGTTGAGTTGTTTGTATTTTATTGGCCCTGAGCCACCCTCACCTGTCTCTTGAGCGAGATGCTGCCCTAGAAGTTAAGTGCAGCTTCTGTAATCGCAGTGAACGAGCACCCGTGAGACTGCACAGGCACTGTGACCTCCCGTGGACCGTGCAAATCACCCACCATTCACCGTCCCGGCTTCTCCATCTGAAAAAATGCGGACAAAGTCTTTGACCCCTTTTGCAGGCACGTTTCAATCCACTGCCAAAAAGTTGCCTGTGAGTCCTAGACACTATTATTTTTTAATTACTCTCAGGATAATCTGGGGCCCTGCCTTCTTTCTGATTTTTTGAAGAGATTCCCCTTTCCCCGAATTATGTAACCTTCCAGCTGCCTTAAGCTATTTGGTCCATTTCTATTCCTTACTGAATCTACCATAAAAGCCAGCACAGCTCCAAGGTACTCTTCTACAGCTGAGGACTCACTTGGTACACCCAGCTGTATGAGGCAGCTGCCAAGTGGTATATCCTAGAAATTAACATAAATTAAAAAAAAAACCAAACCCAAAACCCAATCCACAAACCAACACTTTAGACCTCCTTTAGGATCTCATTAAACCTTGGAAAATGGGTTCAGTATCTCGTCTGATTGTCTGCTTTAGGCAGACAGCTGCGGGACCTTCTGTGATGAAGCGATCGGGGTCAGGGCTGGAGTACAACTAGGAATTTTCATACAATAAATTGCATTTAGTTTCTGCTCTGTATATGCATGTAGGAGGTTATTTATAACTTTCAAGGCATGCTATCTGACTGCATTACATTTTGAGATTGCTTAGTCCAGAGACACTATGTTACTGTTACCCCTGCCCTCTATAACTTCTGATAAGAGTAAAGATGACATAAATTCACACTTCCAAGAGCACATGCTCAGCAATTAAATAGCCTGTTTAGGTTTTCCAGCATGTATTTTTGCACTTTAATATAAAAAAAAAAATGCTGAGGTTTCCAAATCCAGTTATTTAATGATACTTCTTATCAGATGAAAACATTTAATGTGAGCCCATATCCCTTCATAAATAAAGAGAGTTTCTCACTTTCTAAAGTTTCTCACCTTGTGACCTCAGAAAAAAATTTCAGTTTCTCTGACAGGAACTCTAAGTCATAACAGTGTATTTCCACAGTATAACACAGCTCTTACTACCGTACTCTCTCAATATTTCCTGGCTAGTATGGATTAAGAAGCAGTGAAACAAAACTATTTTTACAGGTTTGGTTGTCTGGCACACTCACAATTTACTTAAGCTGGCAATTTATGAGAAAGCAGTCTCTCTCTCGCACCACCTCGAACGGTGTTACTCCCACCATCCCACACTGTTAAAAATACGTGCATTTTTTAGGGCAAGAGACTAGCATTAGTTTAAACTCTAAAAGTTAATATCTGTATCATAATGTAACAATAATAAATCAAAGCCCTTTTCCTGAGGCACCCACTTTCAGCCCCTCGGGCTACTGGAAATTCAGCAATTGTCATGAGGAAGGACATCACCCTTCCAACCTGATCTGATCACCCACAGGTTTCCCATCCTAGAAAGTCCAGAAACCTTGCTCTGCATCAGGAAGACATCACCACCCGAGGAAGCAAATGCTAGCCTCTTGTGAACTCGTACCAGAGCTGAGCTGCGGGTGAGAAGCATGAACGAAGAGGGATGAAAGCTCTCAAGGTCTTTCCATCCCACTCCGAGTAATCTGGAGGGGCTGGCTGGTTTTATATTTGTTTTGTTTCTGCAGGAACAGACTGCAATATCCATGGAGATGACATTAGAACGCCAGGAAACCCTAACAAAGATTACTGTTGTGGCTTGCTCTGAAAAAAGCAGATGTTTATTAAAATGTCAGCCAAATGACTTATGTGTCACTAACTCTGAGGACAGTAGAGCAGTCCTGCAATGTTTAAAAAATAATAATAATGAAAAACGGTCACTCATTGCTATTGAATGATAACTGGGATCCTTACCAAAATGGTCATTTTCGTTCAAGTCCAAGCAGCGGGGAGATGGTTGGCATCTCAGTGGCTAAAGACCCCTGTTTATTTTCAGTATTTAGATTCATAGGTCAAACTGGTTATTTGGAAGGGACTGAAATTGATACAGGCTACTTTATAGTTTTGACATTTCTATTTCCCCAATGGATCGCATTAAAGGTTATTGACCTGTTTAGGGCTGAGTAGGTCCATAGAGAATGTGCTCTGGGAGACTTTGGCACTACAAGCTGTAACATTTCTTCACTTTAATAACATTTATCAGATAATTCCAATTACTGGTTGCTTTTGCAGTTTCATACGGAGGGAGAAAGGGATTTACATTTACAACTCAATTCCCAGCATGCTTTACAATATATGCACCGTGTCTATTATTTATTATGTGTCCTTCGTTCTCTCCCTCCACTCTGTCAGATTGATACTATTTGATCAATCACAGTTTTGCAGCTGGACTCCATAAATTTCAGCCACGCTGGCTTTGTCCAAATGTCACAGAAGAGCTGAGAGTGCTTTCTGAGCCGTGAAGAATCAATGTTTAAGCCATAGCCTGGTGCAATGATGTATTTAGTAAACAAGACTAAACTAGAACACACCAGAAAACTCAGTCCCCTGATTTCAAGAGCTGCAAGCACTCAGCTTCATGAATCATTTCTTGTGGATGAAGTGTGCGTACATGGTCTGGAGGACAAATGGGAAGAACACATAGAGAAGTAGCTTTCTCTCTGATAATAAGAGAGTAGAGGCAGCAGCTTGGGAGCCCCCCTGCCACAATAAACTACTGGAGGAGAGTGCCTCGTCAGAAATATTATACTGCTTACAAAATACTTCAAACTTCATAGATTTGAACTGAAGCAATTGGATTCCCAACGGTGTATTGGCTGTTAATTCTAGATGGCTTCTCTGAATGTTTCTCATGTTTCATACGAATACATTCATAATGATGCAAGTTCCACCTGTAAATTATCTGGAAATCGATACTCCCCCTGAGTAAGTTAATACTCCTATTATTAACTAAAACAACGGTATAACAATCTCAAAGTGTTCTTGAGAAGTTCCTAAGCAGCGGATAGACTGCTCCATTAATCCTTGCCTGGACACAGCAATTTGGAAGATCAGTAAATTAAGTGTGACTTTTTATGGGCAATGAAGTGTATAGCTGGGTACCTTACCCTCATGCCTCAGTGGTTTTGATTCGGTTAGAAACCCCAATAAACAAGAATGCAACAAATATTGTTCTATACTTGAGAGAAACAAATCAGGGGTTACTGAAAGGTAAATATATCCAGATGTGTTTACCAGTCATTCATTTGAGTGTTCAAGCGTAAAGAACTAATTTGCTTTAAGTTACATTTCTGACTTTTGCCAGGAATCACACTGGCAAGCTAAGGAAGTTTAACAGTTTTGGAATGGTCACAGGAGATTGCATTTGCTCATGTTGAATATCCAAATGGGTAAACAAAATTGTGCTTACTTTGCTTTTGTGTGTTCTTACCAATCAGTGTCTAAAAAAAAAAAAAAGAGAGATCCCTACTGAACATCTATAACAGCATACAGAAAACCAGGTATGCCTCTGGATAAAGGCACTGTGGCATTTGCAATATAATTAGTTGACACTGGGATCCGCAAGGTGGTCAATGCATTTGTACATGTGATTCAATATGATTAATTCCAACCCATTCCCCCCTCTCTGGTAACAAACTCTTCATTCCCTGTAACTAAAAGACTGGTAACTGTATTGTCACCGGGATTTCAAAACACAAAGTGTTAAAATTTCTGGTTTACTACATTTGTATGGATTAAAATTACTTTTATGAGATATTCACATTTGCTGAGCTTGTCTCCAAAGCTCAGGCTGATGATTAAAAATATTAACTAGAGTCTTCACAAACAAATAAGAATGAAACTCTCAAAACAACATCTTCCTTCTCCTTTTCCTCCTCCTCTGCCCAACGAAATGGAAAGCTCTATTCTCAAGGCTTTTTCGGTTCAGCTAGAAACAGCATAAATCCCAATTTTTTTAGACAAAGATCCCCATTTTGCAATTGGTTACAGTCACAGAGACACCCAGTTATGTGACTACCTTTGACACGCAACATTCGGTGGAGGAAAATCCAACTCTGCAAATCGGTGTGCTTCAGATAGATTCAAAAACATTGTTCTTATCATTGTTATCCTGATCTCAAAGAATTTAAACAAGTCATAATTAAGCAGAAGAAAAAGACACTAAACCAGGATTTACATTGAATTTTGAGAGTCTAACGAATGTAACAAAGAAAAAGCTGCTAGATCCCTACACTTAGAAATAATCATAAGTGCAACTATTACGGTATGAATGGGTTTTCCTTGGGTGGATGTTTGGCTGTTTTAAGATGTCATCTAGGGGGATATTTTAAGGTGCCAAATAGGTGTCATGTGGGCAAGTAGGAAGCATAGTTCAGAGCAAGACCTGCAATTCACATTTCCGTCTGGAAGAAATCTTAGTTAATGAGAAGTTCTTGATGACTTTGTTGCTGTAACCATTTGGAATACATCAGGCTCTCTCCAGAATCAAACATCAAGTCAAACATCTGTGGTTACTGCCATCAATCCCAAGCTATCCCTAATCCTTAGGCCAGTAACTGACCGGGTGTTTTGTGCTCAGGACGTACCAGGGAAGATGTTCTGCTTTGCTCAGACAGTGGGAGGAAGGGCTAGGACACGGCATCGAGCCAGTATCCTAAAAAAAAGGGCTAAACCAACTAATCTCTTTCTTTTACACCTATTATAAGGGAGAACAGCTTCACCAGGATAAATCAGGAGAGTGGAGTACAAGAATGGGGCATCATATTTCTTGGGAAATGGGCTCACATCCAATAACCAAGGAGAAATTTAGCCTGGATCTGTCACAACTCGAGTGAGCACCCTGCTGAACAGGGAGCACCTGCCTCCTAGTATTTTAATGTGGATGTTGAGAAAGACCATCTCAGTCGCAGTGATTAAGTCCAGAGAAGGTTTCACAGCTGTAATTTCATTTTGGGATTAAATGCATCTCTCTAGCCCGGAATTAGGTTTCCAACTCTCCTTGAAAGATGGACTGCAAGCAAAAATTTTCCTCTTGGCTTTTCCTGCTGCTACTTAAGAGGCTCCTGGCACAGTCTTCTCTGAATTTACTTCTCAGATATCTAACTCTTCCCATGTGTCATAGGCCATACATAGGAACATACCTAGTCCAGGCGCTGGGAGCTCTACGTGTTCCTGCTGCTAATGCGAGGTGTGTTGCAACCCTGAGCCTACAGCCTGACTTATAAACCATGTGAATTTAATGACTTTTCTTTGTGTGGGTTGAACCCATTTAGGTCAAAGTTTCTCGGTAAAACAACTGGCTCCAGGAACCTAAATGCTGCGTGAATCTGGGCTCACAGTGTGACTGCTCAAAGCTTCTGTCTTTTGAGTCACTAAGCTCCTAATATTCTTCATGGGAATCAAGGCACTATTCCTGTAACATGTGTTGTTTTTCTTTGAAAAAAGTCAGCATGAGCTCCCTTAGAAATCAATAGAGGCTTTTCAAGCAGGATGGACAACACCTACTCAGCTAATCTTGTTTTAATCTCTACTCAGGGAACAGAACTACTGCTCCTCCTCGTCTCTGTTTTCCTTGAATTAAGCCCATCAGATTCACTCCTAAGCTCCTTCACAAGCCTTGGAATATGGATGAGTAAAATCTAAACATAAGGGTTTTTTAAACCCCATTTTAGGTTCACTTAAATATGCAAAAGCTTATCCATAGAAAATATTTCTGTGAAAAAGTGAATTTCAGTCCTCCTTGTTATTTTGTCTGATTTAAAATCTAAGAAAAATAAGCCAAAAAAATCTATTTCTAACAAAAGAAGGATACCTATTTATTCAATTCTCCACATATGCCTCATACCTAAAATGAAATTGCATTAGTCTTTACAGAGAATTACACCTACAAAGCCTACATTTAAAAAAGAGTTTATGGTGTTTCGATTGAAATTTGCTGTAAAGCTCAACAACAATATTTTTGATCCCAGGTCTAAAAAACCCAAACAAACATAAATTTATTTAATTTCTAAAAGCTGTGATTTGGTAAGGAGGTCCAGGATAATGTCACTGGAGGAGAGAAATGAAGTTGCCTGGGTTCAGCAATTGTTCACTCCAGTGATACCTTTTGATTCCTTCTCAGTTTGCCCTTGACACCAAATATCCAACATCTGCAAATGTTTCTTTGGAGGGGTAAGCTGCAGCCTAATATTTATATAAATGTTCAATCTTAAGAACAATTTGTTTTAATAAAATATTCCCTTATAAATAAGAGTTTCAAATTAGGGAAAACTTCAAAACCATCGAGGTACACTTTCCATTTTAGCAATTTGATCTGTGCATTTTAGTTTGATTCGGAACAACTTTTCAATCTCCCAAATAACGCAAAGAACGTTTTCAGACTCTTCCCTGGCCTTTAAGATCGCTAAATGTTGCACAGTGCTCTTATAACTGCTACATGCAACATGACGCCAGCAAAAACAATAGCTGTATTTATGAAATACATTATTGTAGTTTCCAGCTCACAGTTCAGAGACTTCATGGCTGGAATCTAAATTATGTGCCAGCATGCATTCAGTTGTTATTAATCCACAGTTCGAAATGCAAGCCAGTTTTTAGTACGATATATTCTTCTTTGTGAACTGGTGAACTATTTTTGTAGCTACAAATTACCCTAATAGTTTACCAATTCACCGATTTCCTTCGGCAAATGAGCACTGATAAATTGTTTAGTCTTAGGGTTTATAAAGGTTACTTCAGGTAAGTTTTTACCAGTACATGTCTCAGAATTTCTTTTGTTCCTCTGTCTGATACTTAATCTCTCAGCGACATGTTGTCTTCCAAAATTTCCTGACACTTACTAGAAAACGATTCTCAACCTGTCTTACAGGCTACAACATTTCATTCACTCACACACAGGTTGCACTGGTTTTCTTTCTTTAAAGATCATGATATAATTATACTGCTCAGTAAGCCATCGTTTCACTAGTGAATGACAGCTTTCTGGCATGAGCTAGTACTATTCAGAAAACAACACTTGCTCACTTAAAGTGGCGCTGAGCGAACTCCGCAACATGGACTGGGCAAAGAGATCTTACAGGAATGAGAGGATGATTATGAAGCCGCATCGCCAAGCAATCCTTCATCAGGTCGAGGTCTTACAGAAATACCATAGAATAATTTAGGCTGGAAGGGATGGGTCTTACAGAAATACCATAGAATAATTTAGGCTGGAAGGGACCTCTGGAAGGCATTTGGTCAACCCTTCTTCTCTCATATCCATGCAACCACAAAACCCAAGCCCAGGAGTGTGGCCAGAGGTGCTCTCCTTTGAAACACTCACTCCCGAAATGGGCTTCTCAGGTGTCCTGTACGAGATACCTCAGGAGGAGCAGCTTGAGAATACTCCAGCTTCAGAAGAGAAAAGCAAGACTTGATGACACAAATAAACCTGTTATCTTATCCATCTGCTGTCAATAAACCAAGGCATCCTGCGTCTTCTCTGCCAGTAAGGCCACCAAATCCTGGGAGGCTTCTGACCTCTTCCAAGACCCCAGACCCTTCCTTTATGGGAACCATCAAAATTAAGTGGTTCCTTCCAGCCTGATAATCATACACAGCTTAGCAAACGCGAGGATGCTGATTTCTCAAGTCTGCAAAACCATTTCAGTAGTAGCATCAACATACTTTGATGCCACTAGAAGAAGACCATCATTACACTCTTCACTACAAGGAGAACTGTCTAAGAAAAAGCCACTAAGTACTGCTGCCTCTCAGATCTACCACTCTAGTGGTTCACATCAAGAAAACCAAATTCCCTGAGCATTGCTAATGACTGCTTTCTTTTTCCATCTCCTTATTATTATGGTAGAAGTCTCTGTAAGAAAGCCTCAAGCTTGATGAATGGCAAACTTAATTGGATATGCCCTGCTCAATACTTCTATTTTTGATTGTCTAATTAGAGTGGGCAAAAGACAAACCATTTTTATATTCAGATGGCTTTACGGACTGCAGTGTTTATCTTTTATTTCTCAAAATCATATGTGTCTATTTTAAGCTCTTCTTCCTAAAATATTCTGTCCTGGAATCTGACGGAAGCTTCCTGAAGAAAATACATAAATGGTAATCTGAGAATTTAGGTCATTTATAATCAACGATTCAAAGCAAGACACTGCAGACAGCTGAAACAATAGGAGAAATACTGAGAAGAAGGGCAGGAAAGGGTATTCCCACCCAGATTTCAATGGAGCAACATGACGATACTTCCACATTCAAGATGGGTGTCTCCATAAAAAGTTGGTGTGCAGGAAATCTAGCACCTCCATCTCCATGACCCAAAATATACATGCAATGTTCTCTTTTGCCAGTTGAAACAACAAGAGATTTTTTCCTGACTAATCCGTGCATAAAGATAACATCAGACAATTCTTGCTCCAGCCTTCCCTTATCTGGGGCAGAAAGACGCCACTTTAATATGGTAACAAAAACTTCATCCCATTATATGTATACTAACTGCAGATAACAAGCAGATGCTGTTCTGCAGTTTCTTGAGGTTTTGTCAGCCTACTGTAATGCGAGGATTTGATATGCTGTCTACTCCTTAAGTTTGTGGATATTTGCTATTTTTTGTCCAGGTAGGGCAGAAATGCGGAGCGAGTGTATTTTGCTTCATTCTCTCAACTGGGCTATAACTTTAAAAGTAAGGGGGTATATAGTGAAAAAAAGGAATTTTAGCCTGAAATGAATTTGTAATGGTACATCAAGAATAAATTTTAAAACGGTTTATCCCAAAGAAGAAAAGAGAAAGAGTCTATGTGGGGTTTTTTAAGGAGTCATATCTCCTGCAGAGCAACCGACACCGATAGGTTTTGGAGTTTCTCTTTTACATTGGATAACTAAATTTAAACCACAAACGTCTGCAAGGAACACGCCTTCGACTTTTTCACAAAAGCATTTGAAACCACCTGTAGTTCTGACCAAACCACTGCTGGCTGCTGAGCTCGCCGGCTGCTATCAGGGCAACACCAACATCCTCTACGGCATCGGTGTTGCTTTCCCACCCTCCCTTGGTGGCAGAGAAGACCTGGGAGGGAAGGGGGTGCGGGCAGCTCCCCAAGGGCACACAGCCAGCCCTGGCACCTACCTGGCATCCCCCAACCAGGTGCTCCCGTGCTTTCCTGAGGCTGGCAGCAAGCAAACACCGAAGTGCTGTGCATGTTCGGGCCAGATGGGGCGGCACGGAGAAGGTCCGGAGCCACCCGCAGAAGAGGAGTTGCAGCCACCTCCGTGGGAAGCGATGCTAAAGGGAGAAGAGCGTAAAGCCTTTCGGCCCCAAAGGCCAGCCCAATCCTAATGAGGAATAATAACAAATTTGCTCTCCAGTGCTCCTTATGCAGGCTGATTTGTCCTTGCCCTTCCTTGCAGCCATGCCTCCGTATGGCTGGTGGTCCCTCGAGAGGACAGACTTGCGTGCAGAGTTACTGACGGCATATGAGGGTCATCGGAGGGATTTTGAGAAGTACAGCCTAGAGGAATATTGTCGCTCTACCAAGACCTCACCTCCCTGCTGGTGCCAGGACCTGAGCACAAAATGCTGCATTTCCCCTGGAAAGTATCATGATGCCTCAAACACCGAGAGCAAAGGCTGGGTCTTTTCTTTTCAACTCAGGTGCACGTTGTGCCTCACTGACACCTCTTCAGATCTGATTTTAAGTTGCTTACCTATACAGCGAGCTAATTTAATAGATAATTACTGCGGGAGAACATGGATTAATTCATTTTTTTATTTTGTGAAGCCCCTAGTCTCTGAAAAGCATTTTCGTATTTGACTACTCATTCTGAGAAAATAAAAAGAATAATAAAAATATTGGTCATATGTCATGAACCCCAAACTATTTCATGCCACCAAAAGCATAAACAACGGTAAGAAAAATACTATCTTTGTCTGCCTCATAATGCTTAGTTTTCCTTTAAAATATTTTGGGTGAAATTCTGTATTGTCACACCCAGAGCGAGCCTGGAAAAGCACCAGGAATTTTTAAACGGCTGTAATAAAATGTGATAGTATTCTTGGATGGGAAATATTAGACAGATGGAAGGAATCCTACTAATGCCCAACAACGCAACAAGCAGTGTAATTACATGCTGTAGCCAGGATCCAGTTACTAATGCTTTGCAAGGCATAAAGGTATATGGAATCAACTATTTTTACAGCTGTCATAAAATTACATTCTTTTTAATATTCCTGTACCTTTCTTAAGATGCTCTGTGCATTACAGTAAGTAAAAATTCTAGGTATGAGCGAAGAAAAATCAGAAATTACAACAGGACAAAATCTGTTTTAAACCTACAGCGCAACAGATAGCGTTGTACTGGCGTGGTACGGTATTTACAGAAATCCCCCGACCTAACCCAGTAAACTGTGTTTACCAACTTAGAAACAAGTCATTAGAAGTTTAAGGTTAATACAGGCCCATCTTAAAAGCTAGAGGCAGGCTTTTCGTAGTAAATCAACACAATGCCAGCAGAAATCCCACAGTTATCACCGTAAATACGACTCGCTCGGCACTGCCAGGCTGGGGCACCTGTGGGTTTGTAGGAAAGTGCCGCTGCCCCACGTCTTCCAGGCTGCCCACGCCGGCGCAGGCGTCCTCAGGGAATAATCTCAATTTCTTTTCTTACATCCGAGTACCGCACAGACCTAAACCCATAGGTATATGTACATATCTACGTGTAAGTCTCTGTATCTGTATTGTTTGTACAGATATACCTGGCGTTTTCCAAAGAGGCCTTAGAGCGCAAACTGTTGCGTTCCACTTGGCTGAGGAATTGAAGCCTGCGGTCTTTATCAAAGACCACGTGGGTCTTGCTGACACAAGGCAATGCCAGACCGAGTCAGCCATTTAGAGAGAGAATGTTTGTCGGGAATAATACTTGATGCACACAGCCAGGAAAATTGGAACCAGGTTCAGAGCTCGTGTGCTGGAAGAATAACTGGGATTATGGAAAAAATACTTTTACAGGCTACATCGTTGACTCCGGATTACAGATATGGATTTGCTGGGCACAAAACTCCAGTGCTGTGATTGCTTGGTTATGGAAGTGAACTGCCTATGGCATTTTAACTACTTGTACCTCCATATGCAAATATAAGCTTACTACAGCTGCATCTGTTTTACAAAGTCTATTGAATTATAATTGGTTTAGTTTTTTCATCTTTTTATATACCACATATATACAAATAACTTTAAAAGAATATTGTCTCTTGCAGTTCTCTTTTGCTTACCATTTTAA
The DNA here is from genome assembly GCF_947461875.1 of Haliaeetus albicilla. Lineage (NCBI taxonomy): Eukaryota > Metazoa > Chordata > Aves > Accipitriformes > Accipitridae > Haliaeetus > Haliaeetus albicilla. Next base: position 1,897,066 of record NC_091483.1, on the reverse strand, counting down.
TTTCGTTAATCCACTTAGCAAAAGATCTGCTTCAGGTATGAGGAAGCCAAGGAAAAGATGAGCAGCTAAAGGCTCAGTACATTTTATTGCACATGGTAGCATTATTTTCTGGAAGATTTCACATTCTTCTCTTAATAGTTTTTCCATTAATTTCAATCTCACTACAGCTAAGTTATAAACTGGTACTTGCCAGAGTCACAGTCACTATATATCTGAAGGATATAATGATTCATTATACAAATTCAACAAATCATTATATACCAAATATACTATTAGCTTTTTAAAATTATTGCAGCCTTCCCACCTTTCAGTATGCTGTTGTTCTAATCCAGTTCATAGTGATATAAATGATACTGCCTAATGACTCTAGATAAAGAGGTCATGGAACTCGCTCAGATAGTTTTTCTTGGCCATGTTAATGAAAAACTCAAGTTCAGAGGTGAACAAGAGTCATTCCTAACTTAATTATTTTAAATGTATTCTGGCTGGCATTGTCTTCCAGCTTATTTACACAACAGTTTTCCTGATTCATGTTTCGCCTACCTGTATTGCTAGAGTTCTTGTTTTGAGCAAGTTGAAAGGTACCGTTGACGTGATTGTTTTATATGCTACAATACTGAAAAGAAATAACTGAATCCTTTAGGTTTCTCCTTGCACTGAACTCCAGCAATATTTTTATTAAATAATTTTCTAATTGAATCCATGCAGCATTTGTTTTCTTTTAAGAGAAGGAAAGATGTCAGCTAATTGTATGCTTCATACCAGGATGGAAGTGATTAGATAATTATATATTTTCAATAGCAGAATCTTCTAGAGAGATCGTTTCTGGGGGGGTACTTTACATGTTGTCCCTTTCTTTTCAGAGATTTTCCTTAGTAGAAATATATCCTTGGGCTTTTCTTTAACAGTCTGACTGAATATTGCTATTGGAAAGTTGTGCTCCATACATACCAAGGAGAAATTAAATATAAACAAGAACACTAGGAAAAAATTATAGAAAAAGATTGCATCTGATGATAACCAGTAGCACTTTTGCATATATAGTACAAAGCACACCCTGCACTAATGCAAATGCCAAACAGAGTAATTTCTATGATCCTTCAGGCATATTCATCACAGATTTTTTGGACCCAGAACTAGCTTGGATAATAACAAAAATCAGAGGTTTTAACTTGATATCATTTGCAGAGATTAAAGCAAAAAGATTAAATGAATATCAAACACTGCTGAAATTGAAGTTTGGATATCAACACTGTCATTCTTGCAACTTTTCCAGTGCTATAAATCTTCCCAGAACATGCTCAAAGATTTTTTTTTTTGCTGTGGCTTGATGAAAGGTAGCAGTACTTTACAGATATCATAAGTTGTGTAAAATAATTGCTAGCTTTGGGAATTCTCCTCTCTTTGAACGACATTTAAAATCTATGAAATTTAATTAAAAATACGTATATCATAATTGCTCTATCTAATTTTCTTCAATGCTTTGCTTTCACATCTAAACCATCTCATTTGCTATTTTTCCTACACAATGGCTCTCAGCTGGCTACCATGATCCATTATGTCTATGTCAAAAGTAGCTGGTGCAATGTCAAAGCTTTTTTTCCTCTGCTAAACCAAGTCACAAGCAATTTAGCACAATACAACTGGGAGTTCATAATCCCTAATGCAGCACACTGTAAGCATTAAGCTACTGACCAGAAGTCTCTTCAGAGATATTCAACTTGTATAATCCTGAAGATAGCTGAAGCTTGAAAGCTTTAAACCTGTTTCCTAGCAGACCAGAAATCCCTCTTGAAGCATATTTATGAATGTTCTTTTTTTTTTTCATCTGGTACTCATAACAACGTATATTACATTTTAGAACACTACAAATAAAAATGTTTTCAAAAAAAGCATGTGTTTTCGCACAAGCACGTATCTCCATTACCAGGATAAGCCTGTTTTGGAGAAAGCATGTGATATTAACTGTCTTCTTTTTCCTTCCAAGGAACACTGTATGCACAGTAGCAGAAATAGGGATTGTAATGTTGTTGAGCAGCATAGATAAAATAAATCTGAAAATTTTGCCTAGGTATTGGTTTCCACACCATAAATCTCACATCTTTCCTTGTTCTACACCCAGAAACCTTCCTAGCAACGTTAAATGTAGTCCATCTTATTAGATTGCTATGAAATCTCTTGCTACGTGTCAGAATCCCTGGTAACCCTCACTGATGTAACAAGTCCGTGGGTGCAAAAGAGACGGAGATCACACCGATATTCTCTCCTTCATATTGCCTCGGTGAGAACTCGGTCATTTGTTCTTACCTTAGCACCTGGACGGCACGACTTGGCTAGCACCCTCATTGCTGTAGGGCAGCAACGCACCCTCAGCTTCATCGTTTCTGGGCTTTACAGCTTTGTACCAGCACAGGTGAGGGGAGGGAGTCCGGACTGGGAGGTCTGGTGTCTGCTCCTGGGTCTCCCGATGGTCACTGGGGCAATCTTGGGTATCTCGCCCCCCTCCTCCACACTTTAATCTTCCTCTCTATAAAACAGGAATCACAGTATTGACCTCCTCTGTGGTTTGTCTCGAAATCCATTGATGCAGTTACTGCTGCTCTCAAGCTGAAATTATTTCCTAATCTAGTTCATTTTTAAAGCATTTTTTTAAAAATAAGAGAATCTCTCCTTTTTTTTTTTAAACAGCCCATTTAAATTCATATTATATGAATTCCTTTAGCTTAAATCATCAGAGATACTGCCTTTCTTTCTTAGCAATTCTTGAAGTGGTAAAGATATTGGTTAAGTATTACAAAGTAACTAATTAGGCCTTCAATTACCATTAAAATTGTTTTTTAAACAGCTATCTACTGAAATGAGAACCTTTTGATCGTATAGTAGGGCATGAAGTATCTCACTGTTCAAAATACAAGATCAGGTTACTCTTAGATTAAATTACTCTATTTATATATAAACTATTTCTAACTAAACATTACAAAGGAGTTTGTATTATCACAAGCAATTATTTAAGAAATAATCAAAAGACTGTTTCCCTTCAAAATGAAATTTCAGCCTTGCTATAATCAAAACACTTCCCAACCTTGTTTTTGTTACATTAGTAAAGACTTGTTAAGAAGTCACCTTCAATAGGAGTATCTGTAGACTACCTTGTATATATTTAAAAGGAAGGTTATTTTCTCGAGGAAAAGAGCTCTGGGAGATGTCCTAATTAAAAATATCCTCTCAAAACAACTTAACGAGGAGGAGGTCTCCTGTTCTTTAAAAAGATACTGCTGTTGGTTGATTACTTTTTTTTTTTTTTTTTTTTAAAGCCAAATGGCTGCCTTAATTACAGTCTGCAGTAGATTCTCCCCAAATTAAAGGTTATTGTCAAACACTCTCTGCAAGACAATGCTAAAGCAAACTGAAAGATATAAAAATACTCGCTGGAGTTTATGCAGTTGAGACCTGGAGGCAACAGGCCTAGTTTTATGGTGAAGAAAAAAAAGGATCATTCTCATTAACACTCATTGTGTCTGCCACTTTCTGAATGGAGCCAGTAATTGCCCAGGAGTCTATATAGCTAGCTATAACACTTTCTTTAATAAAACGAGGAATCAGAAGGATGTGAACTATCATCTTCTGCAGGTTTTAGGCATGCAGTGAGCCTCTAAATACCTCACGCTAGAAAGAAGAACACATGTGCGTCCTTAACTAAAAGGACCGCAATAAAGAATAACAATGTCACTAGCAACTAGGTTTGCAAATTTGCCTCTCTTTGCCAAAAAACTGGTGGTGAGCAATCCAGAAACACCGGCGGGGAGGAAGACGCTTGCCTTATCATTTCTGGGGAGGGAGCAGAGCAAATCAGCTGGGGTTACAGGGCATTGCAGGCAGGTTTCCCTTCGCTGACCATGGGACGGACAGAAGGACAACCTCCCCTGCCAGAGAGACAACCTGGAGCTGCTGCTCCCCTTGGTGTGGCTGTGCTGAGAGGTGCCAGCTGCGCCCGTAGCGATCCCTTTGTTTTCAGCCCATTCCTCCGGTTGTTTTTTATTTTTGGCCGTAAGTCTTGAAGAGACTCAAACCAACAGTTCCTGAGGATGAGGAACTTCCTCAGCTACAGAGAACCCAGCTACAAAGGTTTAAGAGGGATTGAAAAGAGGGAGCGTTCCCTGTACCCTTCCTATTGCAGCTGTGCTTGTGTGCAGAAAATAATTTTTCATCCATCTAGAGAGACCCCAAGAAGAAGCATAACCATCTAGCTGAGACTCAGATACCTTCGCCTGCAGCACTAGATGTATTTTTAAGGACTCCCATCCATGCACAGATCTGGTGCAACTCTGTTTAACTCGTGAAATCTGATCACAGCATAAGGTGATATGACTTAAGGCAGAGTCATGGCTCTAAGTAAGAGAGAAAAATTACTGTAGCGCAGTAAGTAACAGCACTAGCAGCTCCGTACAACACAACTTTCAGTCAGATTAAAGGCACCTGAGATTCCAAATTTGTGTGATCTTCTACCAGTTACATTAACCGTTGGGAAGCTGGTACTGATGGAGTCTTTAAGACAAAAGAATGTAACTACTGAATCGTGCATACTGAGATCATACACCAATTACTTGATGTCCTTCTGCAGTTAGCTCCAGACAGATTACTGTGATTATAAGCATGGATAATTATGTTTATTTTAGAGGAACAAAGACGTTATTTCCCATTGTTATAAATCATCAGCAGAGTTCACCATAACATTTTCCTAGAAATAGAGATTACCTTTCTTTTCCTTACCACTGATTTTAAAGGCTGGTTCTAATCACGCATCAGTCTAAAGTTAACTTCAATGAACCTAGTCTAGATGTACAGTAGTATAAAGGAAATTTGGTTATACTTGAGGATTATAATACTGAGGAGTTTTCTTGGCAATCTGAGATGATCTTCCCATGTACCTTTGTCCCTGGACAAGGAAAACATCAGCCATTATACTCGCTGCCTGATGGACATACCAGGTTCCAGGCTTATATATTTTTATGGCCATGAATCTGACTCCCCTCGGTTTGACCAAGGAGGATAGGAAATGCTCAAGAAAATATGAACTAATACATTCTGGGAAAGTGCACATGCTTCAGTTTGCTTATGCTGAGCAGAAGCTCTGAAACTTTATACGGCAGCAGGTAAGACGCCCATGATCACATTTTATATCTATAGGTTCCCTGGAATGATTAAATCAAGAGAAAAATATGCAAGAGAAGGAAATGAGTTTCCTCCCCTGTGCTCTTTGGTCCTGTCTCGCTTCTAAAACCTCACCACCGCTTCCCATGCAGCCAAATCGTATCTGTGCCTCTTTACCTCTCCGTAATGGACGCAGCCAGAGGAAAGTCAGAGAGCAGAGCAACGAGAGACTGGAACATGCTTGTTCATACTTCCGAGAGATTTGGACAAAACAGCAAGCTAAAAGGAGGCAGAAACCTACCCTGTGGAAAACCTGGCACACCACAGATTTAGGAAGTCCATATGGCGAAAAGACATGAGATTTAAAGTTGGGTGCAGATTAAACTTTTGGTCTTTGAAGACTTTGGGATCAACATCTGAAAGCTACCCTGACCCAGAAATCGAAAGAGGAGGAAACTGCAACAGATCAGCTGAAAAATTCAGACTGCTCATTTTAAGCTCTAAATTTTTATGCCTGTCTTTTACTTCTGTTTTCATTGTAAGTTTTACTTTAAAAACCTGAAGTAACAAAACTGCAAAAGAAAATGCTTCGATGATTTCAAACTTTGCAGAAAATTCAAATAGGAGGTCTCTCTGAATCTGTGCTTTCCGCTGAACAGTTTCAATTTAGATGAATTGCCACGTCCAAGAGAATCATGTAAACAAACCCTACCTTCCCTGGGTTTTCCAGGAACCCCAGTGTTTTCAGCAACAAAACCTGGCTGAGATATGCAGCTTTCCAAGACTTTCTGAGTGTACTTGAATCAAGATAGAATTTGAGGAACTAATCAGTTTTACCCAGACGCATCTTTTTAATTGTCAGCATACCACTCTGTTACCTTAACATAGTCTGTTGCCAGTCATACTACTAGAAAATAGACCGGGATGACAAATGACACTCATCTTTGCTGGTCCCAAATGTCTCCTCAGAGCAGTTAAAAAAGAAGGGTTTCCTAGTTTGGAGGTAAAGACAGCAAAGAAAGGTTTGCAGGGCTTTGCAGTGAGATTGGTACTGCATTTTGCAGTCAGCACTGCAGAGGCGAGGATGGATTTGTACCGCAGAGCGTGCCAGTGACTGCACTGGATGCTCACAGAGCTAATGGGGAACATGTTCAGAAACGAGCTTGCACCACAACAAAGAAATTAATCACAATTTGTTGGCATGAGTCTGAAAACAATTTCTCTGGGTCTGTATTGACTGCAGTTATATTTGGCTTTGAGTCTCATCAGCATTTATAGTTCTCAAAATACTGTAACATAAACATTATTTTGTTGGGCCAAACTTCCATTAGATTTAAGGTCCATGAAAAGAGAGCGTATTTATCTTTGAAACAGAATCTAGGTTAAAGCAGCAGTGATTTGCCAGAGCAGTCTCCGATGCCGTGCGGTTAAGAAAGCCTGCAAAGCCAGCGGAGCAAAACCACGGTAAAAGCGGGATGGAGCGGAGACTCGGGGGTTCGCTCTGTAATCATGCCTCGGGATTGGGATACACCGCAAATTTAGCACAGCGCCACAGCTGGGACTAACTAATGATTACAGTCTGAACATATTTAATCTCTTAGACACAAGCATCTTTTCTTCTCCTTAAACCCAGCTTGAGTACAGGATGGGCCAAGCAGCATGAAAGGAGAGCAGTGAGAGAGCCTGCAATCAGTTTTTCATCTGTCCCTTAGGATGAAAGAGGAATATGTGAGTCATTTTCTTGTACAATGGAGAAGCCTGAATCCCACTGCATCTGGTTAATACCAAGGACTGTCCAAACAGTATTCCATTGTAATTTGTCACAGACTAAAATGTTTCTCGGAGTATTTTTTCATGGGTTTTGAACTCAGCAGCAAAATACTGCTCTTTCAGTGGAATTTCAGTTACAGAACTCCTACACTAATGTCTAGTAATAAAGCAATTTCATCAATAAGTGATAAACGATTGTCATTATTTCTGCACCTATACACGGAACAACAGAATACCGAAGCACAGTGACAGAGCCGTTCACATGGGCTTGAGTTTATTGGTTTTTGTGTCTTTTCAGACTCATGTTTTGAGTCTTTTTACACTAATGTTTCATAAGCTGCTATTGCAGCAATAAAAACAAAGCTAGGGAAAACACTCAGGAGTGACGCCTGCATTTTTACAAATGATATTGCATTTTTCTTTCTGATATGCATCCTCCCATGGTGGGAGGGAAGCGGCTTGGGTTTTGCTGCTTTTTTTTTTTTTTTAAACCAGTATGGAGATTCTTGCTGTGTGAAGTAGCTTTCCTTTTTAGTCGGCCCGTTCGTAAAGATCCTTCACCCCCTGCCAGCCGATGACCGTCTGACGTAGCCACAGCTAAGCAGTATTCAATCATACTCCATTTGGATTGCTTTAAAGTAAACCAGTTCTCACTTTACAGTAAGGCAAGGAGCTGCACCAACAGGTCTCCACCGCTTCAAAGACCAGCTTGGGAGCATCGCCCGGCGGTGCCTCCCTCCGACGGCAGGCGGGCTGTTTCTCCGTTTTCAGGAGAAGGAACGCAAGGCAGTGGCAGGTAGAGAAACACCTGCGGTCCCACGGGCTGCCTAGCCCTGGCCCGGTGCTGGCCCCACGCTGCTGCTCCACAGCGCTTGCGGGAACTTCTCGGCTCCGGCGCGGGGACCCAAAAAAGCCATCCGGGCAAGGCAGCGCAAAGGCACCCAAACACCTTTGCACGGCAGCGATGCTAAACTGGAGCAGGGGGGGCCCGGGGGACGGGCTGAGATACGCGGGGGTCTCTCCGCTCGGTCCTCTCTCCGAGGACATCGTGTGAGTCCAGGAGCAGCCCTGGCCTCGGCTACCTCCTCCTGCCTGCATTAACTCACCCTGTAGGAGCCAGCACAGGTCAGGAAAAGCCAGTGCTGCCTGGGGGCTAATAAACTTGCTGGCCTATACGTGGACATTTGCGCAACTGTGTTCCCACGCGCGTCCCGCAGTATTAACTTTTGAGGAAGCGTACCTGGAGAGTCCCAGTCTTTTATTAATCTTAACTAACAGAGAATCAACTGTATCATAAGCTGGCCGCATTTCATGTTCAGAAAGAGGCCCGAGCTCTTTGAATAACCGCGAACGAGAAAAGTTCTTCCCAGAGAGCCAACCCTCCCCAGAGCCGGCGGTACGGGAGGTGGGTTGGGAGTTCCTTGCAGACAGACTGCCTATCTGGAAAGTTGCTTTGCTCCGGCGGCTGCCGGCGCTGGATGCAGCGACCACGCCGCAGTCCCAGCCGTGCCGCACACAGCAAGCTATTGCTGGGCTTAATTGCACAACAGACTTAGGCAAACATCCCCAAAATAGAAGAAACCCACTTAAATAGCCTTACGTAACTTCAAACTAATGAACGCGTGGATTAAAGTCCACATCCTAAGGGAGCACTCACAATGTGCTAGCCTACTTTCTACCTTAATGCTAGGACAGCCCCCTGATATCCAAACAACATCCTCAGACCGGCCGTTCCCAAACAGGGGACAGCCCAGACTACATTAGTAGCAAGGGGTACGCTCATCCTGTCACTAATTTGGTCTTCAACTCAGACCTTTCTTTTCAGGACCTCTTCTGTCAGTCTCAGCAGCCTCTTGGATTATATGAACGCTTCTCTCTTCTCACAAGGTAAAACTCCCATATCTCACATCTTGTGCTATATCCATCCTCAGTCGACGTTCAAGGACATTTTTTCTAGTATGGCTCTTGCTATGCCAGCTTTCTCTGAACTGGCATCCCCTCCTCTGCCATGTTAAAAATGAGCCGCTTGTGTTCGGACTTTGACCACGGTGTTATCTAAGTTGTAGAAACTTGTTTTGTTTCTAAAGGAGTAGATTAGGAGTTTGAGGAACATCAAGTCTAAACCAGCTTGACGCTACTTGGCAACTTCTAGTCATTGCCCACGTGATCTATGAAAATCATAGACTAAAATGAAAACAGACTGAAAAGACAAACAGTCATTATTTCTGCAGGGTAAGAGCTTGATCCTGGGAATACACCTTGGCAGACTGGGAGTTTAGGAGGGAGTAAATCTGCTAGATTAATTTTTCTTTTCACCCAGTTACTATCGTGCTGCATGGCAGTACTGACGAGAAGTACAAAGGTAATAGTCTCTTGCACCTGTGTTCCCCTTTGTGCACACTTTTAATTTTGGAAACACTCATTTCTGAGAGTATGCATTCCTTATTACTGACATCTGATGGCTTTGACTAACAGTTGAAGAAACAGTGAATCAATATTCAAGTTTGTTCATGTTGTTAACTGGTAATAAGGAAACAATAACTCTGATGTTTTCACTCTTGGGATTGTCTTGTCTCTATGCAAAAAGACCTACTAGCTTCCCTACAAGGATCTGGAGCTGTGCAATGTTTTTTCTTGCTTGTTGCAAAACAGGTTTTTAGCAGATGTGAGGAACTTCTTTTGTCTCAAGTAATATGCTTACTTTTGGCATTGTATAATGTCAATATCAAGCGCTCCACATTTATTCCATACCAAACAAGATTTTTTTGACATATAGAGCTCTGGTATAAATCTACTTAGGGATTAAAACTTGTGTTCAGTAGCTGATTGCTCAGTGGTCCTACCCTTAAAGAACAAATATTAAATACTTTTTTAAAATTACAGTGTGTTTTTTCCATCTCAGCCACTTGTTCCTGGCTGATTTGGTTAATATTGACTGACACATAAAATATGAAAGACGAAGACACTGTCTCTGGGTTTGGAACTCCCTGAACCACAAACTGCTGGAGAGCATTCAGAGGAAAAATCATTAAAAGTTTATCCTGTTCTTATACTCTTCCATTCACATCTGATACTGGTCGTTGCTAGCAACAGATTGCTGGGCGAATTTCTGATGCACCCTGAAATGGCTGTTCTTAAATACATCATCCCATCTTGGCAAAGGGGAAAGTCTTACCCTTTATAAAAGCAGGCTTCATGTAAATGAGCCAGCAGCGTGAGCCAAAATGCACTGTAGTATCAATTTAGGCACAGATTCTGCTACCTTTGCTTCAAGTGAAGGGAACGGCACTCTTGAAGTGGTGCTATGGAAATCGGTGTAACTGCTCAAGGAGGGACTCTCTACCCCAGGTAAATAAGAATGGCCCTGAATAATTCTGTTCATTGATTTCACACGTTAAAAAAGTAATTAGCAAAATCATTTCAAAAAACAACTTCATCCAGTCCTCTTGTGGGAAATCTTGACAGAAGACAAGTAGACCGAATTAACTACGGTGTTACCAGGGCAAACGTTGCAACAGAGCCAGAGCAAAGGCACTTCTGCCCTGTCCCGGGTCTGCCACGAACACCTCCTGCAGACAAATGAGGACTCTTGCTCTTAATTATGCACCCACTAATAATCTCAAGGCTTGTTCTAGTAGTAAGTTTTTTAGACGCGGCAATGAGTGAACTGCGTTTTGAAGACTTCTGAGATGACATGAACCTGTACCCCCCGCCGTGTTTCCTCTCATGCAACCAAATCTTGTACGTCAATGCTTCTTGTGCTGTTTGCTCCTGCCTTTCAGAGAAGTAAAAGTGGAAAGATATGTAGACAGCTTGGTCCTATCCAGCTTCCGAAGAAGTTCTATGCTTTGAACATTGTGCCTGTAAAAAAGACACTGTCTCTCAAACACCATGAATACAATCAAAGGACAGCCTTCAGAAACAGACAGCCCCATTAATTTGTCAAAAGACTTGACAGCTAACCGAGGCACAAGGGAGACGTTAAACGTTACCAGAGAGAGAAACATTCACGTTCCTTTATCTTCCACCCAATTCAGAGTATTGCATTAGGAGAAAACTGGTACCAGAACACGAAGGCTGGGATCCATGCTCAATATTGCTCCTCACAAAGTTCGAAAAACTCTGGGGTCTTTCCACACCTGTCTATCAGGTTCCTGGATAAGGCCAATTTTTCTTCAAGAGGGGCTTTCGAAAGATCTGATTGCAGTAGCAAAAATGAGCACGACCACAGACAGAGCTTAGCCAGCTCTCCCACATGCTGTAGTCCTCTGCCCAACCTAACACAAACCTGCTAGCCGAGAGGCTTCCGAATCGGAGCCGACTCGTCTCCGACACAGCTCAACCGGCTGGCCAAAGAGCCCCAGCTGGCGGCACCCAGCTGCGTAGCCAGCGGCCAGCGAGTTATGCTGCAAATGCAGCAAAAGCAACAAAAAAAATGCAGGAGAGGAGTTAATGCCAGACAACAGGTTATTCAAGGCAGCAGAATTGCCGAGTGCTGGAAGAGACCCTGGGGCTTTTCCTGACTTTGGTTTTGGCCTGTTAAGTGACTGACAGGGCAAACATTTATCTCAATATTCCTCTTGTCTTTCCTATAAAGTGTTTGGGGATTTACTGGTGAAAAGTAACACCTTCCAGAAGAGCGATATGGAAAAACAGCAATGTAATTGTTACGTTATTATTAAAGCAATCTCGAGCACTGTAGCATTGCATTTTGTCCAGATATACTGCTAAATAAGACTTTTTTGTACTTGGGGAAAATACAATGCTAAAATGAATAGCCAGTATAATGGAAGAAGACAGAATAAACCATAATAAAGGTCCATTCTATCTTTGTCATCTATGAATAAAGCTTTGAATTTTAAATAGAGTCTCCCTATATAGTTGCTTAATGTTCGCCAAGACATAGCAAGTATGCAACAGCTGTCCTCACAGCCATAAGTCATAATGGAAAGAACAGAATTTTATTATTTACCTGAATTAAAAACAAAAAAAAGAAAAAAATATATCTTTCCCCTCACAGATGCAGACCAAAACCAAGTTACATCAAAGAAGTTAAAGGGGGAAAAAACCCAAAGCCAAACCCAAACCCCAACAGCTTATTCTGGTTTGTTCCCCAAACTCTCCTTTCTGGAATCTTGGTATTTTCAGAGTATCAACGTAATGTCAACAGGAACCAGGAGGTTCCTTTGCTGGCAAGCTCCTTTCATAAAGGCACCGAGTACCTCGCAAAGGATTCTTTAAAAACTTCCTGCCCTCTCCGGCAGTTGCAAATAAAATAGACTTTCTCAATACAGATCTGGCAATGTACGTTATCATCACCATTCTATCAGCGAAAAAAATGGAAAGACTTTAACATGGGCAAAAGAAATATTATGAATAGCCCCTCACCTGCCAGTTTGACCAATGCGTTTCTGTATACTTTCTTCTCTTTTGGGAATACCAGCTTTGCACGCAGAAAAAAAAAAAAAGGTATCAGCCTATGTACAGGTGCTGTTCCCCAGCAGGAAGCATTTATGATTTGTCCTAGGTCTGTAATGAACAAAACTTAATTAGCAATACAACCGTATCGTTAAATCAAATCATAAGCCAACTGCCAGGCTTGGACTGGAGAAACTGGAATAGGTGCCTGGGACAGCTTTCAAACTCTGCATTTGTATTTGCTCTCAAACCAACCTGTGAATCACAAATTTCTAGCCTTAAACTCAGTAACTTCTTTAGCTGAAACTTTAGAGTTGTGGTTTTCAGGGTTTTTGATCTGCAAATGCCTAAAGCCCCCTTATGAATTCAAGTCATCTGATAATAGGTTTGCCTTTTTTTTGGTTACCTTTTTATGAAGCCCTTAAAATTCATTCATGAATCATGAGGGTTTTGTAGACCACAGTTGGAAAACCACTCTTTAAGGGGCAGCAGCTTGCCACATTATGTGAGTCAGACTTCTCATCTTAACTCTGTGACCTATCATCATTTAAAAAACAAAATAATAATAAAATTTAGGAATAGTAAACAGACTGGGATGAGGGTTTCTGTAACCTGACCTATTTAACACAGGCCAACAAGTAAAACAGAAGAACCTCTGTAGTAGACTAACGTGCAGTAAGAACAATTCTGAACACAGTTGTAGACTTGGAAGCTAAAGATTTTAGTCCCCCCAAACAGGCTAGTCAGCCCAGTTGCATACTGGTTCTTTGTAAAACCATTTTCTTCAAAAAGTTTCTCACGAAGAATTTACTCCTCCCCCTGAAACAGCAGACTGTGTTCTGAATAAATACAGTCCTTCAGCAAAGATCAACTCTTACTTGAAATGCACATCCACCCGATACACCCAGTGGCACTGGGTGGTCTGCCCTCTGGCTAAAGATCCAACGCCCTTCTGCCACTGGGCTGTCAGTGATTCAGACAGAAAACCTGAATTAGGGCTTCAACTGAAAGAAACCCTTAAACCAGAGATAACTCCTTGAAACCTTCCAGATTTGAAGAAGTGGCCATTATTTTTCTGATTAGCTCCATCTGGCGTGGCTGTTCCCTGCATCATCCTCCCCATCTCCCGGTTTTTCAAGGAGACAGAAGAGCAATGGCTGAAAACTCCTGTAGCTCTGGCAGTCCCCTACGCAAACACTGGAGCAAGCCCCAAAAGGCAACTACGGAACAGACTGGGGAGTCCAAGATGAACTAATGAGGCACAGAGATGAAAAAAGGTTCCAAACCACAAAATCCTTTACCGTGTTCTTAATCCATCAGAAATGGTTACAGGAAGCAAACTAGATTGCTGAAGAGGCAAGATTTTATCACAGGAGTCCATTAGAAATTATTTTTCTCTAGCTTAAAATCTACCTGTAATTGTAGTTCTGGGACTTGGCTGGTCTAATACAAACTTAAAAGAATAGAAGTGAGAACAGTAGGTCTTTCTGGGACACCAGCAAATTAGATTTTCATTCTAAAGGTCAATTTGTTTATATTACCTACATATAAATTTGGAGACTTCTTTAATAAAATGATTTGCCAAGTAGATTTCTCAGTCCCATTCCCTATTTCTGTGACTCTTTGTAGCATAAAATGATTAGGATTTAGATCAATGCCAAATTCTCACTGCAGTCTCTCAAAGGGCCTCCAGCTGAAAAGCTTTAGTTCACTGTGCCAACTAGTCCCAGTTTTCTTTTGGAAAATACATGTAATACACATGCCAAATTGTTGTAAAGATCTCATGAAGATGTGAAGCATTATTCAAAGTGATTGTTTATATTCCATAGAATAAGAGATTAAAAACAGGTGTTGAATAATTTTATTTAAATATTGTTACAGTGATTATCTGAAGAAAACGGGTGTCTCTGGAACGTAATATAACTTACTCAAAGATTAATTCAGTGAGAATGATTCTTTGCTTCAAGGAAAAATAGCCACTGAACTAATGCATCTCATACTTTGTTATTTCAGACATAAAGAACTTAACAAAAGAGGGTCAATAATTACTGTGAGAAACCACAGAAATACACAGAGAACGAGTCAACAGTTACCGACAATTTTGCCTGTCATTCTCCTAACCTTAGAAATCAGTCGACCCATGAACACCAACAGCTGGAAGCAATGTGAACCAGAATACCTGGAGGTAAACCTGAACCATCATTTGCAGAAAGCACAGCCACACTCTTCCTTCACGCTCAACAACTCTCTGCAGAGAAATCACGATGGGTATATAATCTAAAGCAGAAGTGAGACAAGATCACAGGGGCAAATGGGACTATTGCAATGACTGGAAAACGTGTCTCTCCCACTTTTTTTAATAACAAGTTCAAGAAAAATGAGTAGCCACCATCAGTAAGCGAGCTTTTGCTTAAACTGAAAATACTACAGAGAAACACTGACCAAAGAGATAACTGACAAATACCATCTGAAGTGATAAAGAACTTACAGCAACTGAAATACTGAATTCATTGGCCCTCCTGATATATATGGTATATAATGGTCATTTTAAACAAAACAACATGCAGCGAGTTTTCTCCTGCAAATGCTAAGGTTGACTCAGATTAATCTGAAAAAGGCCATCTGAGTGCTAAGCAGGGTGACAGGCATTAACATTGGGGTCTGAGTTTTGCTAGCCTAGACTCCTTACTGGACACATACATGGTGTTTCATTAAGTACTACACAAAAGTTAATCAAGTTTAATAACCTTTTCCTGGGATGTCCCAGGAAACGAGGTAGTAAAATTAAAACAGTTAGATGTCTGCTGAAAAGCAAATATATTTATTATGCACTTTCATATACACAGGGATTTTCGCTTAATATAATACAAGGAATAAAATAAAAATTTTACAATGTGAAATTCATTCAATGTACATTAAAGGCTATTTACAACCCACTCCAGGAGAAACAGTCTATCTGCAAACCAAGTTAACTGAGGAGTTCAGATGGGGAGTATTAAGCATAACAGGCATTTGCATAGCAGAGTAACTGATGAGGGAAAACACCTTTTTATTTTTAAATAAATGGTAATGTTTTCAACACTGATCACAGAGAAGATAAAAATGCATCAATTGTGCCTCTGTATCTCTTAATGCATTTCTCTTCTGAAGGGTTTTTACACATGCATACAGTATTGATATCCGTGTCCGCGAAACAGTCTTTTTCCCTAGCTCTCCCATCAAGAATTTTAGACGTCTTGTGGAGATAACCTTGGAAGGACCAGTGAAATGGGATGAAGAGAAAGAGGATTCATGTTTTATTCAGGTTTTTTTAGGTTATGAGAACTGTTACACTGCCAGAAGAACCGTGCTGAGTCACAGCTATGCAACTCCATTCACCTCCACTTGATTGTACAGATGTGAAAAAGCAGAGCAGAACAGAGCCAACAACAGGGGGAACAGCAACTTTTCTTTGTATGCAAAATCCTCACAAACGATGACATTAAAAAATCACACGCAACAGCAATGTGGAATTACACAGACCTTCTGAGAAAGTAGATGTTTTAAAGCAATTCATGCTCTGTCCCAACGTGATATTCAAAATCTGTAAGAATTGTCATTCTGAAAACATTTTCAACAGGTCTACTTTCTGCTGATTTGGATATAAGGTTTCCCCAGCAACTGTTTCAAATGTAAATATTCTTCACACAAAAACCATCAGGCTATCTATAAGTTGTGGCCCCTTGTGAAACTGGCCATACTTTTACGTCCTCTGTCCACAAGGTGCAATTAATTACAACACAATAAAATTAAATAAATATAACCCCAATGATAGTCAAGGTCAGTAGAAAAAAGTCGGCATTCAGGGATCCCTTTCTACAGAACAAAACATACATCTAATAACTAAGAAAAGTTGTATTCTTGCACAGTATTGTAAATGTACTATACTTGAGGTTTGGAACAAGTTTGCTGAGAACATTTTGGTACTTTCTCTTTACTGAGCCACTAACCCTCTTAAGGCCATTCTGCCAGACTCCTGTTATGTTTATTTTATAATTGTCCCACGGGGACAAGAAATTCAATACATGAAACATTCAGAATAATCAATATTGCCATGTGTCAACTTTTAACATCTAATTTTACTATATGCTGAATGCCTGACTATAAAACATTCTTTTTATATTTAGTAACAAGCAAATAAGAATGGAGGTGCAAGATATTAAAAAAAAAGGTCTGATGATTGTTAATCATAACAACAAGACACGGAGCCCTTTAGTGCCTCAGAATATGCACTACATACACATCCAGGGGCCATTTAGCAAAGCTTAAGGATAGCCATACATCTAATTAATCCTCTATGAAAAATAACCTCAGCTTTCTATCACCTTATTTGTGGAATGATCAGAATTTGAGTATGAAAAAGATGAAAACCAAGCCTTTAGAAGAAATACTCACATACAAAAATAGGCTTATTTTCTAAAGAGCAAGGCTGTGTAACGGTGAATAGCAGAATATAGCTTGCATTTGTAGGAGAAAATAACCCACTTGTTTCATTTTATCACTCACAGAGCTGTGCAAGTAAGATGTGCACATTCAAAGGAAAAATTCATACTGTTCACTTTCACAACAATGGCCTTGATTTTGCTCTCGTTCATCTAAGCAAAATTCTTCTGCTGCAAGAATGGGGAACCAGCTTTCCATTATCCGTAAATGGACTATCCAGACTGCCGATTAACCACACTCCAGGTACAGAGATACTCACGCTGGCTCTACCTAATCCATCAGAAGCAGTAACCACATTCATACAATTTTGTGCTTTAAAGAGTTATTGTCTCAGGACAGGGCTAACTCAGTCATCTCTGTACTCCACAGACAACGGTATTTCTAACCGTTTGCTCTTCCACTGTACTCTCACTGCATATTCTCTCAGCCTCATTAACATAGTGTCTGTATTTTCCATTAGACATTCTCAATACGGTCCTTTACCTTGGAAAAAAGAAAGAGCTGTTTCTAACGTATAAAGTTATACATGAAAGCAGGATCAGACCTTTTACTTTAGCACCTAAAACATACCCATATTCAGTTACCTCATTACCATAACAATAACAGAGGCTATGTAAGATCAAGTGTCCAAGAGCAAATTTGCCTATTGCTTTCAGTGGTCACAGTCTGCCATCCAGATTTGGTGCTGAAGTACCAGACAGTGGATTTTGCCTCTTAAAAAATCCCAAAGATACTGCAGATGGTTGCAGCCCGACGCCTTTGCTACCACTGAACAGCTATTACACAGACAGAACACACAAGTACAGTATTTATAAAATACTGTTACAAGACTTGTATTTCTGGAGAGAACTTTTTGAAGTACACAGGGAACTGACCATACATTACAACAATGCAAATGTGACAAACTTGTTTGCTTATTTTCTTTAGCCACAGGAAAATAAATACAAAAAGCACTGCCTTTCCATACACAGTTCACTGTGGCACATGCACCTCTACCAAGCGTTCTGGAATAGGAAATCAGAATTCCTTGTTCTTTCCATTTTCAGCTGTTATCAGGGAAATACAGCATATATCTTTCTGCAATTAAAAAAAGTGCTCATTCTGTGTATTAAATACAAAGTACACAAAATAAATTTTTGAAGCACAGAGGGTTATACTGAGAAGGCAGCCTGAAAATGTAGGCACATTACAGTAATTAAGGTAACTGTACTGTAGTAATCACATTCTTGAATTTCTAGGTGGACTAAACAAGCATTGTATGCTTTCATCCCAGCCAGCTGATAAATCATTCGGAGCAGAAGCGCTTCTGTTCATAGCATCATGGAATTGGCCTAAAAGTACAAAATAAAAACATTAAGTTTTGAAATACTCTGTAATACGAACAGTGTTATCAGAAAGAGAGCTGTATCATTTCTAATTAAAGCTAAAAGCACACAACAACATACTGGCGATGAAAAGTATTTTCTGCCTAACTCAAATCCCGCGATTGATTCCCTGGGCTCTCTACCATCCAAAACAGCTACAAGGTCCCCACAGCAGGAGACCTTCCCGAATGGAGCTCAGAAGCTGCAGCCAGGGAAGGAAAGCAATTCCTCAGGTGCTCCGGTAGAGTATTTCTGATGTGATTCTCCACAGGTGACTAATTTATTCACTGGTCAGGGAAATTACTGTTTTTGTGCTCGAGACTTGGCAAAAGAGGAGGTAAATTATAGCCTGCACCAAGCAATTCATAATCCACACAAAATTGCTTTAAACTTCCATATTTAAAATAAAGCTATGAAAAACCGTTGGAGAAAAAGGAACCATTAGGTTATCCATCACCTCATAGGCTTAGCCACTTGCATAACCAAGTACTTCACAGAGAAAACCCCTGAATTTTCAAAAAAACCCACTATTTGTTCCAGATAAAGCAAAGCCCAATTTGAGTTTTAGTATTACCTGTGGAATGTTCAAATTTTTTTTACATGCTTTGTTTATACTTTAAAATCAACAAAGATGGAAAATTCATCAAAACTAGTCTTTTGATGACAGGTTAGGTCAAATCAAGACATCCTAGGTCAGAACTATACAATTTATTTACAATAAAGTGTAACACGAAAGCAAGCAATGAACATCAGGCGCAGGTACGTAAGAGTTAGGAAATACAATTCCTAATTATACATTTTAATATGTTTTATGGAGGCAGGAAAAAAATTAAAAACAAATTTAAATCGTGTTTGGACACGATGTAGAACTGTGGGAATCTAAAGTCCTTTTGACTTTTATGAACATTTCGGGCCCGTTCTCTCTCACCTGCTTATTCCTCTCTATGCCTGCTCCTGTTGTCCTGCCTCTCCACTTTCGCCTGCCCCACACCTCATCTGACCCTTTGCTAATATTTGCATTTTACAAATGTTCAGGCTCTAGCATATAGCTTTTTGAAACACGGTATTGTTTCAAATATTTTAATTTAACCAAAATGCCAACCCCAAGGAAACATCTTAAAGAGTCTTGCACAATATTTGAATACTCTGCAATTCACAAGAGACCTCAGCGATATCTAGAGAGATGCACTCCATTAAAGTGAAATCCATTTGCAGGGAAAAGCCCTGTCTATGTGTTTTTGACAGCCGAAAACGTCCCATTTGTGGATTCTGCACCGTCTGCAATTGTCCTAGAAATCTGCAGGTTTTGATGACTTGCAGCAGAACTGAGTCAGCTAGCAAGAACATTTGTGTTCTAAGGAGCAGCAGTCTGATCTGTCAAAAATACAGCATTTACACAAACAAAAAATGTGTTTTCAAAAATAAGCAAATAAGCAATAAGAGATGTGCCTACATTTCATAAAGATGCTGCTGCTTTGAAATTCAAATAGGAAAATATATTAATTATTAACACATTCTCAATACCCTAAAAAAGACAAACCTCCTCAGGAAGAGGGAGAAAAAGGCTTCTGTTTTAGCTGACTCACTGACAATTCAGGTCTGAAAAAGCTATGTAAAATTCCTTTTTCAGGTTAAAATTCAGTATGGGAGAGAAAGTGAGAAATCTAAATGAACTCCACTGATTAAGAACTACAGAATGGTCAGAAAATTGGTGCCATAACATAGATTCTAATCTTGCTCTGAGGAATGCCATCTCTTTTACAGTACTGTAACCTTCACAGTAACAGAAATAAAATCAAAGCTTTAGTGTAGCATTTTAACTTTTTAATTTGTAGATAATTATGCTAGAGATTTCACATTTAAAATCCAAATTCACAAAAGTAATGTAACTTACAAGAATCTTCAGAAGCTTCCTGAAAAGCACTTTTGTAAATAATGAAATAATTACTGTATCTGACAGTATCACGTATTAAAATTCCCAGCTGTCCTTATGTTTGAAAAAGAAAATCCGAATTCAGTGCTACACGAAACCTGCTGTTTTATTCAGTCACATATCAAGGACAGTGGGGTACGATTTGAGCAATCAGAATTCAACAGAAAATACGACGGTGACCCAATTCCTCTACAGTTGATGCTTTTAAACCACAGCAAAACAAATACTTGGCAGGTTAAGATTTTAACATCCATGTTTTTCATTAAGGAAGCAATTATGATGATAAACACCAGTGAAATGCAATTTTAGCATATTTAAAATGCACATGATGAAATACACGCATTCGCCTCCTTTGTGACTGGACAGGTTACCTTTTACAATGGTGTTTCCTTCTTGTAGTTGAAACTTGGGTCGCTACCTTCAATCTGAAGTTTTAAGGCTTGCTTAAGGCTGAGTTCTGTCTCTGCGGGAGGATAGCCTTCCAGTACTTCCTGATGGCCTCTGTCCTGCACTGTTCGTGGGACAGAAACCCTACCGAGAAAAACCTGATTGCTCTGAAGGTGGTAATTTGGATTCGTCATAATTCCATTTCTCTTCTTCTGTTCTCCACTCTGTTGGTGAATTAGGAACTGTTGCTGCGATCGACCAACTTCTTGCTGAGCTGGCGGGACCAAAATTTTGCACTGCGGCTCTGCCGGCATTGATTTAAGTGGCACACTGGTCCCAGATTTGGCAATAGGTACTCGTTTGTCAAACTGAGTCATTTCATACTCTAACACTTTGGATTGGGAGGAACTACTTTGCTTTATTTTTTTTCCAGCTGACCCAGATTTGCTGGAGTTGTCCGTTTTCCCCCCTTTGTTAGCTTTAGTGGATTTCAAACTAGGTTTTACTTGGCTCCATTCAAATTCACTACTTGGTGAATTATGATTTTGACTTAGGGAATGAGTTGTGGAAGAAGGAGAAACAATAGACTGCCTACTCCTGCTGCGTGGCAGGGAATGCTGCTGTATTTGCTCTGTGAATGACAGGCTGTGGAAACTATCAATGGGCACCGTCTGAGCAGTTGCAGTCGACGATGTGGTGCGCAGAGAAGAATTTTTGGAACTTTTCAGGGAATTATTCGATAAAGATGACTTCTGACGGTCAACTGTAGAATCAGGCGACTCTGAAGGAGAACTGAAGGCATGAGCAGGCCCATTAGATAAGCCACGCATACTAGGCTGCATATCTCCACCAGTACTGCCTGAACTATTTGACTTCATTGTTAGTGACTGCATTTTAGAGGAGACTGACTGTAAGGGTTTTTGCTCCATTGTGTGGACTGGAGATGGAGTGCAACCGTTCAGAGTAGATGCACCATATTTTTCCAGTAATTTAATAATCTGAGAGTGTCCATTTTTAGCTGCAACACGCATAGCAGTGCGCCCGAACTGGTCGGCATGATTTGGATCAGCACCATGCTCCAGTAATATCTGGACAACATCAATGTGCCCTTCTTGGGCTGCAATGCAGAGTCCAGTAGCACCTTGATTACATGTATGGTCAACCAGAGCTCCGTGCTCAATGAGAAGCTGCACTACCTTCACGTGACCTTGCCATGCAGCAGACTGCAAAGCAGATCTCTTCTCGTTATCTGCAGCATTCACATCAGCATGGTATGTTATCAGCACCTGAACCATCTCCAAATGGCCCTGCCAGCAGGAAACATGGAGAGCTGTTCTTCCTTCAGCATCACTTGCTTCTACGTTTGCACCATTTTCTAAAAAGTACTCAGCCATCGTAAGCTGGTTTTCTAATGCTAAGATATAAAGTGTTGGCCGGCCATCAGCATCTTTGTAGTTTACATCTGCTCCGTGACTGAGCAGTAGTTCAACTATATCTCTGTGACCTTCTAAAGCAGCAACCCGAAGGGCATTTCTCCCATCATAGCCTCTCTGATCAATGTTGGATTTATTTTCCAGTAATATCTGCACACAATCATAGTGACCTTCTTGTGCAGCTAATATGAAAGGTATACGTCCATCGTTATCAATTTCATTTGTTCTAGCACCTTGTTCTATAAGAGCTTCACATATCAACCTGTGACCTTCAAAAGCTGCCATATGCAAAGGTGTCCAGCCCGCGTCATCTCTATGATTTTCATCTAGCCCCCTGTCCAGCAGAGTCCGTACTACTTCAACATTGCCTTGTGCAGAGGCTATGCTCAGAACTGTTCTCCCTTCACTATCGATGCTATCAACAGCTGCACCCCAAAATAAGAGAGTATTTACAACTGAAGCGTGGCCCATGGAGGCTGCTGCCAGAAGTGGCGTGCGACCATTGTTGTCTGTGTGATCGACATCAGCTCCTCCTTCTAGAAGTAGATCGACAACATCTACATGTCCTTCATAAGCAGCTACCAGCAGTGGAGTCATGCCATCTTTATCACAGTGGTCAACTTCAGCCCCACGGTCAATCAGAAGACTAACCACTGAGGCATGTCCCTTACTGGCTGGTACGCAAAGCGCAGCGACAGACAGCGCAGTCCTTCCATCCACATCCTCATGGTTTACCTCCGCACCATGATCCAGCAGGTGCTCCACAATCTCTTTATGCCCCATATACGCGGCTGCAATCAAAGCTGTTCTGCCTTCATTATCGGCTTTATTAACTTCAGCACCATGTTGAAGCAGATTCAGCACAATATCTTCATGTCCTCCCCAAGCTGCTGCCCTCAGTGCCGTTCGACTATCAGCATCGGCACAGTCCACTTTGACTCCAGCGTAAAGGAGTGCAGAAACCACCTCTGTGTGCCCACCCCACGCTGCAGATCGCAATGCCGTCCAGCCATCATGATCGGTGTGATTAACGTTAGCCCCACATCCAATCAAGCAATTGACAACCTTGGTATGGCCCTGCCGAGCAGCTAAGGTAAGTGCTGTTTGCCCGTGAGTATCTTCTATCTCTAAATCTGCTCCCCTTGAAACCAGTAAGTTAACGACATCGAGATTGCCGCTGTACGCTGCGTTGGCCAAGAGCGTTCTCCCGTTGGAATCGCACTGGTTTACTGATGCTCCGTTGTCTAACAAGGTGCGAATGGAATCTTCTCTCTCCAGAGCCTGGCGAACAATGCAAGACGTGCGGTCATCTTCACTGTTGACGTGAGCACCAGCTTTTACCAGCAGCTGTAATACTTCTTGTTCCTTAGGAATTAAGGTCGACAGGGAGTCTTTGACAGGTGTGCCATTCCATATCATCCATAAAGCCAGCTCTGACGTTTCTAACTGTAAATTTGAATTAATTAGATGCAATGCAAACTCTTGAGCTTCTAATGGTGTTAAATCCTTTGCTCGGCAAGTGTAACTCATTGCCAGCATTCTGTGTCCCTCTGCTGCATTGCACAAGTATTTCTGCGTACAGTGCTTTACATCTAGCAACCACTCTGCAAAACTGTAGTGAAACAAGATTTTCGTATTTCCAAGTCCATCAATAAGGACTTTTGACAGGACATCCAATTTGCGTTGAAAGTCTTCCATCGTCAATGTCATATTTTTGGTCCACACTGCGTGATACAATTCCGTTGTGGTTAACGGCCTACAGGCTGCAAGAATTACATTAAGAATAGGCTGGACTTTTGCAAATTGTTTTCTCACAAAAAGTCTCTGACAGAGCCAAAGGTACAGGCCATTTAACGTTCCTGGAATATCACGGATCTCTCGTAACATAATAAAATTCTCCACAACTCCATCTAGGACACGTTCCAGATACAAAAAGCAACCGCTGCTTTTGATGTGAAGCTGATTCAGCATTTCTGCAGTTTCTTTTGTGAGATGTTGTCTCAGTGCTTCTTCCTGATCTAAACGATGCAGAATATATTGTTGCACATCTTTCACAATATAAGCCTTTCGCAGATCATCCAGACTTATTTTTCGAAAACCTATTAAAAGGAAAGAAAGTTATTATTCTTTCTGATCTAGTTTCGCTTAACTGAATGTTAAAAAAAATAATATCCAAGACAGACATTTCTGCGTAGGGAACGCCCACAATAATACATTTTGTGTGTACACACAGTGAATGTAAATTAATAATAATAGCAGAGACAACTTTGATAATAGATGCATTTTTATCATCATCTACTGTAAGAAGAAATACATGCTACTAATGAAGAAAATTTTAAAAATCTCTTTGAATCAGGCATTGTGTGTCTACCTTGGACAATACTAAACACCTAAGCAAAACCCACCAGAACTGCAACCAAAATAAGATTATTAAGTATTATTATATTATTAAAGGAATAACCCCTTCTCCAATGTGGTTAACAATGGAATTCCAAATAATTTTCAGCTATTTAGATTAAGACAACTATTATATTAATATAATTATAGAAGAGGTTATTCACACCTGGTGCATATGCATGATGAAATGTACATAAATCACTGTAACATGATCACCTTAGTTTCTTTTAAAAGCTTTTAAGAGATAGGAGAGAGAGACACTCAAAAACAGTTTTAAATATCTTTACACCTCTGTGCACTGAAAATTACCTACTTTTTTCAAGTAAGGACTGAGTTTTAGATAAATACTCTGGTTCTTTGGTAGGTGACTCATTATATAAGGAAACAGGTTTTCTCATAGGCACATGATCTCATTGTTTTTCCAACCTGTTTACTCTTTAGAGGAAAAAGGGAAATTATTTCATACGTGCATCTGTGTACATCTCCTCCCTACACACATACACATACACCAACATCACCCCCAAGCAAAGAACGCTATTCTTAGCACACAGCACGTGCGGAGAAGTCCCTAGGGCAACCTCAGTGGCCATAAGGCTCTCAAAAATGAGGCGGAATGAAGATATAGTTCTATGGACTACAGGGCTATCTCTGTCATTTAAAACATTTGCTTAGGTAGTGCAAAGTTAAGCATTTGAGACCAACCCTCTTTGATTAATGACACATTGCATTGTTTGAACACTACTTTTCCAAGAAGCTATGGGAAAACCGCAGAGGTCACAGACACAACAGCTTAAACTACTGTGTTTTAGGCCAGAACTGTACCTCGCTTCTCCAGGGACGGGCTGTAATCTCTTCCTCCAGTGCAGCAGATTGCACACATTGCCTTACAGTCAGCTCAGCTAGTCATAAAAAAACCCCAACTTTGCTTTTCAAACCAAAGCAGTTACTAACCTCCAAATTACATTGAAGGAAAGGCAACCATAGAGCAATGCCTTCAATGTCATTTTGGCCCCATCTCCACGGAACAAATAATTTTAAGTGAGGCTCTGAAGAATGTCACTTTCAGATCTATGTTCTTATTGTATTTAAACATTCTGTGGATCAAACTGCTCAGCCTGTGAGCTTGTTCTGACTGAGAATTCAGCCTGATAACAGAGCTGTTTTTTGTTCCCGAGTGTCTTCAGCAAAGGTTCTGAATGTCACATTAAGCTCACTCTGTTAATTGTTTAGTCTCCATGAGCATTGTACAAACACAACAGATTAGAACTGAGAGGCAAACTATGGCAGTGTTACTATAATATTTCTGCTTCCCTTAATTAATTATGGTAGCATTATGAATCTAATGGAACTAAATCAATAGAATACCTAAAACAAAGTCATACTTCTCCCCAAAATAAAATCGCTGGATAGGACACTTTTGCACAGTCGCTTCTCAGGCTAAGACTACACTAATAAGGTTGTCTACTGGAAAATTTTTGAATGAGAAGGCCAGGAGGCAGAAAATAATTATTTTGAGGGGACCTTGCTCCATTCCACAGAGGCTTTCATTTTTTGCTCTCAAAAGACACACAGAAACATCTTTACCCCCCATAATTTGTCACAACATCAAGTAATCTCCTAACCTGACCTGCAGAATGGCATAATTCATCCATTCACTATCTATTTGATTAAAATAGTCTGCATGTAACTTTGTAAAGCCCTTAATTCTTGCACGTAAGCCAAATAAGAAACTTTGCTGAGTAGGAAGAGACAGTGTCCTGCGATTCTGTAGTTCTCAAGCTTCCACTTCAAGTGAAAGGCTGTTTCTAGGTTACGATCCTTCAGAAGATACAGAAGTGAAAACAGAGGCATTAAAAACAGGGCATTGCTTGGTGCACACATTCACAGTTGTATGCATACACAGAGCTGTAATTAGACATGAGCATCCCTTTGGTTGTCTCATGTGTGCAGGGAACAGCTCTGTTTTGCTCAATTCAGAGCAAATGCAACCACAGCACTCACTCACCTTCTGGTTCTTTGAACCTCTCTGCTTCTCCTAGTACAGATTTGTATGGGGCAGCTGGCTGAATGAGAAGAGGTACAGAGCTCTGCAAACTCCTTCTCAATGTGTTTAGTCATAAATGACTCTGCTTACAACATCCCCAATCTCTCACATTAATCCCATGCCCACATCCTTCCTTCCAATATCTATCTGCATGTGTAAGTTATTTTTAAATTACTCAAGTGTTTTTTCAGTTTTTACAGTAGTTGATTTCATTTCCCCCCAATAAGAAAACCCCTGATTGACTCACATGACAGCAATCCTGAGATTTCAGCTAATGTTCAGTGTTGCCTGACTAATGACTACACTTCACCTCCCTTGACTCCTAGCCTTCACACGAAAACTTGCAGTGTGATAACTGTTTAAGCGTCTCAGTCCCCTCCCTGCATGTATGCTTCAAAAGCAGAAGACTCTTGCTTATCTTGCAACGTTCTTTGAATACCAATTTTCATTTTGCTTCCCAAAATGGGTGGGAAAGTGAACAAAGCCATTTTGGATGTGATAAAAAACCCCCAAGCCCTCCACAAGAAGTAAAAAAAGGAAGGGTTTGCGTGTTTGGGTTTGGGTTTTTTTTCCCTTTAAATGAGGCTGTATCATTACTTTGTTCCGTATCAGGGTTAAAAATATCACCCTAACTCTGTACTTACCTGAGACACACCAAATGTCTAAGCACCTCAGCCAAGCAAATAAATTTCAGAAGACTTCAGAGCAGTGAATATTCCAGAAGTCAGTAATTTAAACAATTTGATTGGCTGTACATTCACAGAAGTTAAAAATTGTTTCTTTTCTTTTGCAGTATTTCCAAATATCCCTTGTTAATGAGATCCTATCTATCGTATCTGAAGACAAGTTTGTATAGTAAGAAGTACGCTACACTCATAGAGATCTTCACACATGCCAGGGATGATACGCTCTTAAAGGGCTGGGATTAACACACTGCCATTGTAACAGACTTTTGAACAGAAATAGGTTGTTAATTTTAACCACTGCACTATGCCATACTATAATAAGCAAATAACTCAAGAAAGGCTTTCTAGATAGAATTCTTTTTTTTTTTAAAAATCTCAAATTCTTGTTGCTAGCTTGAAGGAAGAAAACAAAGCCATGTTTTTTTGCCCAAACATCTATCTAAATGAGGTCATTTTACATTTCCAAACAAAGAACCTGCAAACTTGCTTTTCAACCCTAGCAGATACAATAAGTCACTTTCATGGACAAGAACTACCAAAACATTAAGAGAAAGCTCATTTTGTTTCAGATGCATTCCCATGAACTACTTAAGCTCAGCAAAACAGGAGTGCAGTAGACAGAACTTGCAGTCCCACGACCCTGCTTTTTGCATTGTTAAAATTTTTCTTACAACGCATCACTTTCAACCCAATGGGAGCTCCAATATGGATTTTCCTGATTTATTAAATTCCTGGCAGTTCTGTAAACAAATCAGTTCCAAATGTACTTCTTGGCAAGATCTAGGGTCATTCAAAGGGAAGAAAAAAAAAAGAAAAAAAGTATCTTGGCTATATAAATACTTTTACAGTACAAAACTTTTCAAATTTTAATAAGAAAAAATAAGCTATTAACTAGAATGTTCCAGTAAATATTTAAAAATATCCTTCTACTTTCATATCTTTAAATATATTTACATAAGTAAATTACAAAAGTTGTAAATACATTTTAATATATTTCATTTAACTGAATTGTTAAGTTTAAAGTAATCTAAATGATTAAAAACATGGCAATTTTTTGGCATTAATAATTTACACTGCTGATCTAAGCATATATTAAATTAGGTATTTCTATGGCCGTGTACACACACCTGCTCAAAAAGAGTAATGTATCCAGCAGAGCAAAATGCACCTGAAAACTCAAGCTGGACACTTAGCTTTTAGTGCATTTGCAGTACGCTATGCATAACAAATTTCACTGCATCTACCCCAGAAGCTGAGACACTGAGGCTGAAATCTGCTGCTCTCACTGGTCCGTGTCATTGCACAGAAGTTTGTTTAGTTAGATTTACAGGTAACAGACCATTTAAAACAATTTAGTCTTCCCTCTTCAATTACAAAGCAAAGAAGTTCAAAATTCACACTTTTTACTAGGAAATATGAAATTGCCTGAAATTCATGTTTTCAAAGTAGTTATCAGAAGAAAGTGGTAATGAGAACAAAGGAAACACTGATTAAAAGCTCCCAGTTTATTTCCCAAGCCTTCTAAATATTTTCTCTTCCCAAAACCAAACCAAAACAACAAATAAACTTTTTCAAAGCCTTAATATTTTAGAAGTAAATTTTACAACTACAAAAATATATAAAAATTATCTTTTATAGTAAAAAATCCAACTCCCATAAAGACTTTAAAGTAACAGGAAACTACCGAAATAAATTCCAACCTACAATGAAAAATTAGAGGACTACTTAGATTTTCTTTTTTGAAGCAATCTCTCCTGAAGTGGTCTCATGCCATTTATTTTCTGGAATGGCAGCTAATGAGAAAAGGTTCAGGTCCAAATCAGGCAACTGATTTGATTTGGGGATTAAGCAATACGACTACCCGAGTAGCTTCAATTACCAAACAGTATGAGTTTTCTGGGCGCAGAGAAGCTGGCTTGTGACTTTTACCATCTTTCTCTAAAGCTTTCACATTTTTGCTTATTTTTTAATTTTAGGCAAGGCTACAAGAAAAACAACCCTCCACATCTATTCAGACCAGAACCAGCAAATAGCAGAAATACAATAAAGGCTTATGCTCCCAAGATTTCTAATCCAGAAAAAGTTTGGATAAATATCAGCTCTTAATAATATTTGGCTGTCTGGAACTTAATGATAGATAAAAGGAAGAGTGAAAAACGAATGACAGATTGTCTGCTTTTGCCTATGGGTAAGTGGGTGAATGGAGCTTAAGCTGCCTCTGAGACTAAACTGAACCCTTTCATGTCCACTTTTGATTCTTTTTATTGTAGCTTCCAGTATCTTTCCAGTATTTAACAATAGCTTTATGGAAACTATGGCTCCCCGAGATGTGACATCTGCATGGGTTGTACCACACTGGTGCACTCATGCCTCACGCATGGGAAGGAATTCTTTGGATGAAGAATGTCAGTGTTTAATTGAGGGGTATAATCAAGCTAGATGCCACAGGTATTTGATTTATGTGTGTAGCAAAAAAGAAGCAATTAAGTAAATGTCTATTTAAAAAAGCCTCTTTAAACCAATAAATAGAGCATTTGTACATATGCACTTTTGTCTATTTACCTTTATGCTGTTAGTGAGAAGTTATCTGCTTTTCACTCAAACTCACCTAAATAAAATTGCCTGTTTTTAAAATGCCTAAAGTTTTTAAACTAATATGATGGATCTTTAAGAAAGGAATTTAGTTTTGTAAGAACAACTGCTATGCTTTCAAGGTTTAGCCTCATTTTAGAAGCAGCATTTTTATTCGCTAATTAGCTGAAGCACAACAAAAATTAAAATTCTATGTTCTGTGGCACTTTCAGGTTAGAGGGCTTTTTCATTTATTTAGAAATACAAGGAAACTTTTTCTAACATTATAATGCAAAGATTGGAAAGACTGTGTTTAATGTAGCTGCTTGACTGTCCATACTTGAAGCCAGATGACAGCAAATGATGATGTGGGAGATAGTATGGATAGTTATAGGTGCCAGACAAAGAATTGTTAAGTTTAGGGAAAAAGTCCATAAGAGAAACAAACAGGAATGATGTGGCAGTAGGTGACAGTGCACATGCAGGAGAAGGCAGGAGAACATGCATTATCTATTCCCCTCCTTTTTTTCCTCAATTGGCTGGCTTTTGCTCACTGTGGAGGGTGACCGCAGACTCATGCAGGCATCATTTCACATTTGGTTCATATTTTTGAGGTTGTCTCTGCAGCCACAAGAGGCAAACCCCCCTTTTTTTTTTTTTTTTTAAATTAATGAAAGCTGAGAATCTGAGCAAGGGGAAAAATCTGTAGCACATTGTGCTACTACAGAATCTGGGAATACAGAAGGGCCCAGAACACAAGCTGCAGCAGATGCAGGCACAACTATTCAACTTTCATAAGTAAGTAACCCACAAAAGTGAAGGAACAAATGAGGACCAGAATAAACACCTCTCCTCCTTTTCTCATTCTGAGAGTGGTAGGGATGATGTATTCACCACTGGCAATGGCAAGATGACAGCAGATGAGAAAGACTGGACTCCTTCTTCCACATCATCACTATTTTTGGCTAGGAAGGTGCCTGCAGAACTCTCATCTGTACTGGACACCCAAAAAAGAGCATCATCAGGACCAGGCCGCTGCAGCAATTCTAGTCCCAGTCACTGATAAGACTTTCTGACAAATATGTTTAGCTCTCATTTCAGCAGATATCTGAAAGAAGTTTTCACTGCATTAAAATTTTAAGTGAAAACTCAGAGAAACTGATTGTAAACAAATTAATATTGGTTAATATATATTTAATATCGTACTCTAAATTAGCGGAAAAAGACTACAGATGGGACACATTTTCCTAAAATAATCCTAAAAGGATTCCAATCTATTTTACTAAGTTACAGTGAAACTAATTTTTTTTTTTTGGTTCCAAATTAAAGAAACATATTTGAAGAAAATGTTCAGTGAATATATTATTGTTATGGTTGCAAACATTTATTTGCTGGGAAATTAGAAGTATTAGAAGTTCAGTACAATAGTGTCCCAGAGTGCAGCGCACATTATACACCATTTATTTCTTCAGTCACGAGTGCAAAAAATACTTATTGTTGATCTTGAATTCTGCTTGCTGACCAATTAAATAGCTTTATAAATTGGCTGGCCTAAAAGTAAACATTCAAATATCACAAAGGAGGAGAAGAGTTTGCCCCAGTAGACATGTTAATGATAGTCCATCCTTTTCAGGCTAGAACCAGAAAAGAAATCAACATTATCTCAAGTTTTACAACACAAAGTTGCAATGTATCTGAAGTTAACAGAAGCTTCAGTCATGCTCCTCACATCCTCACTACACCTTGCACAAACTTGAATATTGGTTGTAAACAGGAAAGTCATCTTACAGTGTGTTAAGGGGGCAGCTGTCACATTGGCTGTAATGTCACAATTTTCTTTCATAGTGGATACAACACCACTTCCTCCAAATAGACTCTAAAATTTCTTCCCAATTTGTATCCAATTATTTTGGGATTCATTCCTTCTTTGCTGTACCTTTTACACAGTGAAGATGGGTTTATAATATCACAAGCCAACTTCCTTTATGCTACTCATCAAGTCATTCTCTGTGGAAATGAGAAATTAACTCATTCAAATTAAATTTATTTTAAAGGCATATCCATTAGTTCTGCTGATTTTTCCTGTCAGGAATTCCATCTGGAAACATACTTAGAAGACAACAGCCATTTTTTAGGACTAGCCTGAAACATTATATGATTCAATGGAAAGGAAATAAAACAGCTCTGAAGAAAGTTTTGTCTGTTTTTTTGGCAATGACAACGTATCTAATCAGCCAAGCTTTGACAAAACTATTCCCATATGAATGTCCAAAGGAGCCCTGTGAAGCTACCCTGAAGTTTCCTTTAGTTCTCACATACTCCCAAATACCAATCTTCATGTCTGCCACTGATTAATACAGTACTCCATTCCAAAATGCAATTATCCCATTGACCTTTTGCTACTGTGGAAACGAGCAAGCCTATGGCTCGATGTTCTATAATCACATTTTTGTCCTAATTGTGTCCTTACTACACACAGGCTTTATATATAGACTTGGAATCCAGTCTAGATATTGCCCTTTATTAAATTTCAGAGAACTTGCAGTAACAATGTCACTGTACTGAAGAAATGTTCTCATGACATAGTAAAACCTGGATGAAGAAACTGTAAAGAATTTTTTTACTGTGCAACCTTTGCCAAAAGTATACTCCAAGAATCCACATCTACATTGCTCCCCTCTCAAGTTCCACCTTCAAAGATTATTCCCCGCTTTCTGAAAATAAGGGGAGAGATTTTAATGGGAGATGAAAAAAAATATCTTTTGAGGTTGTAAGGAAGGGGTGTACGCAGCTGACATACTTATGTACCTACACATCACCTACACTGTTTCAAAGCTCTATAAAACTAGCAAAGCAAGAGGAAAACTCAAAGCAGCCACATTCTTTGCAGATGTACTGCAAAGACATAATTTACGTCTAAAATACTTGGCTGACTTAAGCTTTCTATAGTCCTCAGTAAACTGGAATGTGTGTTTTTTAGAATTACCGTTTTTATGATTGTCATTTTTTAGAACTAAGCATGCATCAGTGCTTTCAGCCATCACCAAGGGTCTTGTAAATACTACGTCCTAGTTACAGACGCAGGTAACAAACACGTCCCGTGCTCTGTACTCACCTGTAAACATTTTTGTAACAGCTTTACTCTGCTTGCGGGCAGAACACAGGAGCAGCAGCCAGGGAGGGAAGAATTCAAAGTGGCCAGCTAAAAGCTCCGCTATCGTTCCAGATAAACTTGTGGAAGTCTGTTCACCCTCGGAAACGTTACAGCCCTCGTCAACCGAATCTACGAGCAGGAAGAGGCTCTGCTGAGGGGGCTTCATTCCCAAGAGAGGGAGCAGAATGCACCTGTAAGGAACACGAAACAGAATCAGGATTTTAAATGCATTTAACAATACATGGACTATCATACAGTCATTCAAGTTGAAGCTATGATCAACTTCAAACGCAAAGTTGTTTTTTAAACAGTCTAAGGAATTTTTTAAAGTAGTTAGCACAGAAAATACTGAGGTAGACTGAACCAACAGAGACAGTCTGAACAGTCAGTGATGTAAATCTTGCTTAGGCAATATTTCTTTTTAATGAATTTATAACAATACTTTAAAACAATATAATGTTGTTCAAGGCTGATTAGAAGACTTGGAAGAATGTTGCTTCACTAAGAAGGAAGCTACTTGGCCTTAAGTTTAAGGACTTCATTACTGCTGACTCTGTCAAAGCTGTTATTATTGCTTATCAGAAACTAATAGTGAACACTAGTTGGTCGTGAAACAAAAATCTAAATAAAAGCCACATGAAATATCAAAGCTCAAAGAGTTCAAGTCTGAATGGATAACAGTTTTACAAAGGACAGAATTTCTGCCATACCTTCACAAATGAAATGCAAACTAATTTAGCAGCAGACTGAGGCATTTGGTAGTGACTTTGATGTATTAGTTTTATTTATATTGAAGTTGCCAAGTTCCTATTACTGGAAAAGGATTATCTGTATCGTCAGGATGCTATCATCTGTACCAATGCATCTGACTGTGCAGCTAAAAATCTCAAATTTGCATGTATTGCTGCCACCCTTAAGGATACTCCTTAAAAATATATCTAACTCTGCACTTACATGTATCTTTAAATAGCTACTACAAAACCGTCGTGTCTCTCCATTATTTCCACGATATGCTGTTTTTTGGGAAACTTCATAATGATTTAGGCCCATAAGTTTCACTGACTAAATCCTTTAAATACGTTTGGCAAGTCAACTTTGACTTTATAGTAAAAAAGATTCAGAAAATGAAACAAGGTGAGAAAAATACATATCTAACAGTTTACTCTCTTTTGTAGATTTGTTATTTGCACGTGTCCAGAAGGCATGCACATCAGAAGTATTTTTTGTTTTACTCAAGACCATAATAATCTTTTCTCATTTGTTTTACTGAACGAGTCTATCTTCAGAAGACTTTGGTCAACATATTATTACCTACCAAGCATTCAAACTGGAATATAGGCAAATCTTGCCTGTTAACAGAAGAGCGCAGCCCACTTCAGAAATTATTTGTAAGCCCTGTTAGTGGAAGGTTTGTTATTTTCTGGTTTTCTGACTGAGAAAAATGCAAAATGGAAAGAGAGTGGTGCACCTTTCACGTCCGACAGTAACAGTAGAATCTAGCAGAGCAGACTAGGTCATCTATTACACTTGGAGAGACTTCCCCAGAGGTATAAAAAGGAAGTACAAAATACTTGTGTTCTGAAAGTATTCAGTATTAGATAGATTTTAAATCCCTGTCACTCCCCCCCCCCCCTTTTTTTTTCAGGTGCACAAGACTACTGAGAATTCTTCGGTACTTCCACAGCCAGTTACTCTTTCAGAAGATGCCTGAGGTACAACTAAAATCACTGTTCACTAAGCTGGGAAGTTAAGCAGCTACCAATTTACAGAACAGGAAATT
The DNA here is from genome assembly GCF_947461875.1 of Haliaeetus albicilla. Taxonomy (NCBI): domain Eukaryota; kingdom Metazoa; phylum Chordata; class Aves; order Accipitriformes; family Accipitridae; genus Haliaeetus; species Haliaeetus albicilla. The sequence continues at coordinate 1,862,496 of NC_091483.1, read as the reverse complement.
AAAGTAACCATAAGGTTAAAATTACTTTCCTAAGTGATGCCAATCCCACAATGAAAGGAGGCAGATGGAAATGACCACATTTTCCACCCCTTCCCCCACCAGAACGCTGCCTTGCCCCCTCAGCTATTTATGTCAAGGCTTTTTCCCTGCAACATTTCTCTTTCTATCAAAACCAATTTTCTTTTCACACAGTTCTCTATATGAAATTACTTTTTGAGTATGAATGTTACTATGAGATATGAGGAAATGGTAATGGTATCTTAAATTAAAATCTCACTTAAAATCTGCGTGACCCTAACAAAATGCCTACAAAATATCTTACGAGCATCTGACAATGTTCTTGGGTCAGTATTTACCTGTTGGGAATACCACCAAGAAAAGCTAACCGTCAAGTCCGGGAAAGAGTCGCAAATCATGCTGCTAAATTCCTGCAGCATGTAGCAGTTGGCTGTAGTAGGTCAAATCAAAGGGTTCACCCTGCCTCCAAACAGGGTTGAAAGCAGATGTCTAAGAAATAATGTAAGCACTAGGAAAGCACTAAACCACATTTTTCCAGAACTCTCAGGGACTGCAGCAAACAGGGCTTCCAGGGACTTTCTGAACCAGAGATTGAGTCTTTGCATTTAACATCCCTTAACTGACCACGCTTCCACAGATTCGTCCAAGTCTTCTGTGAACCAATTTAAGCCTCCGGCATCCACGACATCCTGCAGCAAGGCCTTCTGCAGGTTAGTTACACACTGCACGAAAAAGCCCTTCCTTTCATAGTTTAAAATCCAAAATGTCCTTGTTTCATTTGATACCCTTCAGCATCTGTACTGGAAGGGAGGGTGAGCAATTATGTCATATTGACCTTCTCCATGCCATTTGTCATCTTCTGACTTGTACCACAGTCTCTCTGAGCCATTTCTTTCCAGGCAGAAGAGTCCTAGCATAGTGATGGTGCTTCATAAAAAGCTATTCCACTGACCTTTGTCCCCCTATGCTCTGCTTTCTTCCCCTTCATGATGCTTGTATTTCTGAACCTTAACATAACTTAAATTCCACTAGGAAAAATATACGCACGCATACATATATATACATGCATATAAGAAATGAGGCACAATGACTTCTCCCAGCTTACAGCAATATTATTAAAGTGTGGCATTGACAAGATATTGATAAGGCTTTCTCTTAAAGTGCGCTTAGAAACTATTTGATAAGCTTCTGTTCTTCCTAGATGTTTTATATCTCTTTAGCTCAGAGTAGATGCCAAGTAACATAATAGTGAAACTTTTCAGAGATGCTAAGTGCTGTGCTAACTTGCCAGAAGTCACGTCATGTTTACCTCCATAATGTGACTGAGTAATTCCACTCCCCTCCAATTTCTTGCTTGCATAGGAAAATTACATAAAGCAACACGGAATTAACAATGTCATAAAGTACTTCCATAAATGGTGATTCACCTACAGATTGTTGTAACAGATTGCTTAATTTGCAGAGTGCCTCTCAAAAGATTAGTTGATTTTCTTTACCTTCTAAAAGGATAACAGCTTTATCTTTATAACTTTTATATTCAATACAGATATAAAAGTGGTTATCATTACAGAAAATTTCTGAAATAGAAATCATGATTTAAAACAACAAAATTAATTGGTCAGTAAAAATACAAAATCTCTAGAGAAAACAGCACAATTAGGTATTTTAAACGATGGAATTCATTTTAATGGCAATGTAATGTAATGACTTATTTATGTAGAGCAAAGGTGTTTCACATGCTCTCTAGCAAATAAGGAGTCCTCAGAACAATGAGCCATCCCACAGAATTCTTCAGGATTGCTACTGAGTTGACTGAACCCATGCAAACATGATTTTCCACATATGGAAGGAATATATACAGACTGTGCTGAAGTTCTGCTTATGATTATCCTTGAGATTTTTAGATTGGATCCACAAAAATACCAAGACACAACAGAACAAAGTAGAAAGATAGCGGCGTTGTCCACAAAGGCTGAAAAGAGAGTCACAGTGGAATGCACATACTTGCTAAAAAACAACAAAAAAAAGAAAAAGGCAAACACACACATGCCAAATAACAATTAATGAGTGGTTCTAGCAAAAGAAGTTATAAATCCTAGTTTCTTATGAATGTGTTTCTCATATTGGATTGTCTCTGGTGAATAGGAAATTCAGTTATGTCCCCACTTAAATCGTTTGATGCCTGTTACAGCGTGAACATAGCTTATACCTAAAAGGGTTCCCTTTTCTCTATCCAGCTGCTTGCATTTGCTACTGACAAACACACAGAACAAGTGTATAAAACTTAAGCCAGAAGCAGCAATGAAAAAAGAAAAAAACAACCCCAACATGCCCACCCGCCCCCCATTTGTTAAAGTCTAAGTGCTGCTACTTTTAGCAAAACCTGAAATACTTCAAATACCATGATTTGGAAATCTGCTTAACTACTGCTACAGCTCTTAAGTTTCTTTTTCAATATCAGTATGACAATTCTTCAACAAACTGCCCTTTGAGCCACCTTTTCACCAACAGGTTATAATTTAACACGTGTACTTCAGTTACAGACACTGATGCCAAGAAGAATCATCCCAGTGGTCTACACTGGGAATTTACAAACTCTGCTCTTTTCAAAGAAAGTTTGTAAAAAAGCAGACAAGCTAATTATCCAACACATAGCTTTCTTTGCTCTCTCCTCCTGCTTTTTTGTAAATGCTTCTACACCAGATTCCTTGTGCAAATTCACCAGCTATTTGTCATATTCCCAATCCCTGCATATTAAATTAGCCTTTCCCCCCTCCACTTCCGTCCTTAATTATTGAGGGGTTAACTCTTCCTCCCCATTTTAAAGTATTTGATGCCTCCAAACATTTTTATTCAGAGGAAATAATCTCTGTAAGCTACAGCTAGGGAGCCAGCTTCAGGATTAATTCTGAAAGTGGGCATGCACCCGTAGCTCTTGCAAAGGTGGAGTGCAAAACTGATTTTGCCCAGCAGAACACACTCTTTTCTACACCAGGCCAGTGCTATCAAACAGGTCCGGGATACACTTCTGCCCACACACAAATTACATCAGGCTGGCTGGCAGGAAAGGACCCGTATTACCCCCAAGCACGCAAGCAGCAACTACTTTTCAACTAGCAGCTAGCTTATGCTCAGACTTTGCATATGTTGTTCTCTTCTCCCCCTCTGTCTGCTTGAGTTTTTCTTACGTATCAAGAGAACACCACGGTGCTCTGTGCTTGTTCTGGTTTGGACCACATGCAATGTTATCACTCGGAATGTGGCTGGATTCGCTGTTCAGGTTGTATTTTTTACTGTTGCATTTTGTCAGGTTGGAAAGAACAGCGGTGCCGCAAGTTAAAAAACACCACTACAGGACATTGAGCACAAGAAAAGTAAGGCAAACATCCCAAATGGATTTTTAAAAACGGTGCTAAGTGTTCTGAGTGATGTTTACTGCTGTCAGGTAAGGTTGCCCTTATGCTCTACTTCAGCTCATCTGCCCCTCTGTCTTTGGGAGTTCTGAAATGTTAGGAAGTTGGCATTCTCCTGCTTGAGTTCACCAGCACCTCCCTGCTGAGATCCCTGCAGAACGTCTTCTTTCCTAAAGACTACCTGCATTTCAAAAAGGAAAGCAATATTCATTGCCAGTGAGAAAGTTCATATGTCATATTTACAGTTAAGTTAATATCAATGCCACTATTCTGAGTCACAAGAAACTGTAGTAGGCCATCACATGGAATAACAGAAAATAGCCGCAAACTCTGTGAGGATTGTAAATCCTTGGAATTGAAGTAATTCCTTGAGGATTGTAAACATATGCTGAAAAAAAATGTATTCGTAATACCTTGGATGAATAGGTTTGGCAATTACTAGCAACATGGTGGAACTGACCAACTGACACCAGCAATGAAGGTTACATCGAGTTTTACCTGAATTTATTATTCTATTGGCAAATACTTGCCATAGAACTTTATAAAACATTCACCTTACATGCGAGGGACAATGCAGTGCCATCCTCTGGATGAGATCTGAATGCCTCGTAGAGTTTACAAGGAAATTGCTCATTTGCACATTTGATCTAAACAATTATTGAAGATTAAAGTAATGGAGAAATATGACTATATATTGGATGGATATCTTTGTGTGTATATATATATTTATACATAAAGAGTTTAACGATACCTAGTGTATAACAAAATAGACAATTCTTCAAACACTAGTCTCAACCTTCAGAAAACTGAACAAGCATCTTCCTTCTTATGGGTGGTCTACAACATGATATATCCAGTTTACCACGTAATTTTTAAGACACTCATTTCCATTTATGTTTGTATCAGAAAATACAGAAAATTAAGTACATAGTGAAACTGTAAATAAGCCAACTATATTTACATAATGTTGTAGTAATTTTTGCCAGCAACATACGAAGTAGTGGGATTTTTGCCTAAAAATCACACACAGAGACCTAACCAGAGAATCCTAACCAGTAAGTGGAAACCTGATGCTGCCTCTGCCAGCTCTGAATCAGGTATAGCAGAAGCTCCATCTTCCCCAGCCCACTGCTGAGGACATGCAGGGAAGGAGAAGGCTCTCCACGGCAGCTAAGAGCTGGAGGTGCTGCATGACAGCAAAAAGGGAAGGAATTATGGTATACGGACATAAGGGAGGGGAGCCCAGGCCATTGCAAGGTACCTTAAGGGCACTAATCTATCTACAATGGGGTTTTTACTACTTCCACTGCTAATGGGAAAAACGTAAAAGATTTAAAATGTATAAGAATAGAAAACAAAATGCAAAACTCCACATTTTTTAATCATGTGTACTTAAAAAATTCTCACAAGTGACAGCAAATACCCCACCTTGCTCTCCACTGCCTCATGAGCTTACAGACACATGTTTATTTGTATATTATAATAATCCAGGGGCTGGCTGGCAGAATATAATCCGTTAAGGATGTGCCCCCCCAGTTTCCAATTTGCATTTAGAAGAATGAAGCCAGTGAAGACAAAGCTGTTAAAGACTGTCAGAAGCTGCAGTGAAGACAGACATATGCCAGTAGCTGAATTTTTCTGTTTTCCAAACTGCATATGGGGCATAGGTCACAATAAAAGAAGAAAAGGTAAACTTCACTTCTAATAAAATTGACAATTCCTGCTGCTCAGCTGATGAAATATTACCCTCTTTCCAAGAAGACTTTCAGCAGCTGTATTCACACAGAAACAAAAACCAGAGCATCTTTACAAGTTACTTGCAGTACTGTTGTTAGGTTAGTGAGTTTTACTTTGTCCTATGACAAGACATTTATGCCTTACAGATGACTGACAGTAAACAGTTTATTTACCTGCCTCGTAATGCATTCTGGCTAATGATTAAAAGGGAAATTCTAATGGTCAAGTCCAATAGCTGCTTTCTGTACAATCACCCCAATTCTTGGCACTATCTACATGCGTAATACAGGCCTTTTCTTCTTACTAATTGCCCAGCTGCTCATACTGGTAATAACATCCTGAAAAATGTACACACAGGACCATTAACAATGGAAATATTTGAGAAATACAAGGGCTGTGAAGCATATAACACTTCTACACTTAAAAAGTTGCAAAATAAAACATATGGCTAAGTATGGTGAAAGTGAACTGACCCAGTTTGATGTGCGCACACCTGTGTACATACTGATGGATTTCATCAGGTTATTGAGGTATCTGTTCTGTAATTTTTCAGCATGATAAAGTGTACTGCAACTGATTATGACTTTCTGACAAAGTGCAATACTGGAATTATACATACTCATGGACTACAGTATAATATAGATTATTGTTTCTAGTAAATTATTTATTTACAGGCTGCACAGAAAGACAAACTGGCTCTAGCAGTTCTACCCAGCTATGGTTAGTCTTATGAAGGAAGAGGCAGAAAGCAGAAAAGAAAAAAACCCCTGAGAATCACCTGTTTTGAAAGCTCTGGGTACAGTACATGGATGCAAATCCAGGCTCTGGTCTTTTCAGAAGCAGTGAATTAGAAACAGCAGGCAAGTCTTGTGCAATTGAGTACCTGATTTTGCAATGTCTTGTAGCAACCTGAATTTTATCTCTAACTGTAAAGCAGACTTGCAGTCCCAACAAGGAGAGCACAAAAGCTAGCTCTAGGGCATCAGCCCAGACAAAAATAGAGTTTTATCTTAGAACCAGCGCCATCGGTCACACATAAACAGTACATGCTGGACCCCTGTGTATTGATTAGAGACCTCCTACTGTCTCATACAAATATATGGGTGATTTTTGTCTCTAAAGCATTGCCAGTGGATCTACCGGTAGATTTACTTGAAATCTCAGAAAATAGAAACCTTAATAGCAAATATTTGGTGTAATAGTTGGACTGCCTAGAACAGTTTGCAAACAACTCAGCTATTAAAAAGGACAGACAACTGTAGCTGAAAACCATTCACACCTGCTACCACGAGCAGGTTGACACCCTCTATATTTTTAAATGGAATATATTTGCCATATGTGCTAACATATACAATATGTTCTAAACTATTCAGAGTCTGACATACAAAAATCTGAGTCCCTACCAAAGGCAAAGAGGAGGAGAGTACAGGAAACAACGCAAACATTTTCCTGAACACGTAATATAAAATAGTAATTTATTCCACACAAACTCTCACAGTTTTGTTTTTTAGTGATTGAGAGGTCATCTAGTCCACTTCCCTGCCTACAGCTGCATCAGCTCTACATCTGTCATGCCTGAGAGATACTAGTCTAGGCATTCCTAAAGACTTCCACTGATCAATACTCTGTCTCCCCAAGCAATCTATTCCAGTGCTTCAATATTCTTGTAATTGGGAAGTTTTCCCCTTTGTCTAACCTTAACCTGTTTTCCTGCAATTTAAACCTTGTACTTCTTGCCCTATTACTTGTGTCCCATGGATAACAGAAGGGTCATTACAAGGGAGCCAGCAGTATCCAAAATTTGTAACCATTTCCCTCTACTCAGTCAGCCAGCCCATTAAGGAACCCACTGAAAAGAGACAGACGCAGGACAGACCTCTATGAAATCCAGCATGATGTGCTGTGTCAGTTTGAAAATGAACTGCTGATAATTACTCTCCAAGTACAGTTACTCAACTCTTTTTGCACGTAGCCAAATATAGTACTAACTTGCACATAGCCTGTTTGCACGAGTCTCATGTAAGCATCAAAGCCTTCCTGGAGTCAAAATGACATACCCCTTATCCACAAGTACTATTGCTCTGTCTCTTACAAAAAGAGGTTAGATTAGATCTGTCAAAACCAAACCATGTCATACTGTGTTAGCTGTTTTTCAACTCTTTGTTATCTTCCAGCTGCTTGCAAATAGTTTGTCTGATTATTTGTTCTGGCATTTTTTATTTCAATTGACACGCTTCTAATTCCCCAATGCCTTTTTGTCCCTTTTTAAAGCAAGGCACTAAATATACATCTTTTTCTTTCAAGTCTGAATTTTCAGCCATCCTGATAAAGATAACCTGTCCTTTGAAGATAATCCGTAACAGTTAATAGGCTGAACAGTTTGAAAATATCTCACCTATCCTATGCTGTTTTCTGGTTGTTTTTTTTCTGTTGTTTTGTGTTTGTTGTTTTTTTTTTCTTTTGGTCCAGGCTATTTTTTCTGTATTCTTACTTCTTTGTTGCTAGTTTTAATTATGTTAGCTGACTGCAAAAGCACTGTTTTTAAGAAAGGGCAATATACACAATCATTGAGAATTTTGGCTTTCCCAGTGCTATCAGTTTTTCCTCCCCAGTGAACAGCAGACCAATACTGGGTGGATATTGTCTTCCTTCTGCTAACGTATGTATGGAATTATTTCTTATTACCAAACAAAACGCACCTTGCAGGAAACATGAACAATGCACCTTGAACTTTCAGTTTTGCCCTCATTTTCACATTACTCTTTTACTTTCATATTCAGTAGTCAATCTCCTTTCTGCAGTGTTCCTTCTAATGTTTAACACATGAATGATGAGGAGCTCAGTTTCACTAAACTGGACATCTAACATACTGCTTTGAGACTTCAGTGTTCTTTCCAGCTAATTCCTTTCTCTCATTATACTTTGTGAGATCTCACCCACAAATTATCTGAGGTCACCAACATCTCCAAGTCCACTGCTCTTAGTTTGTCCTTCTTTCCCCTCCTCTTCTAAACATCATGCATTTAAGATCATTTCATAGGCACTGTCTCCAAAAGTTGCCTTTCATTTGCTCAGCTAGTTCTTTCCAATCTGATTGAAGCAAATTTATGTCCTCCCACTAGCTATTTTCTCCTCTTTGACATTAGAAATATGGTCACTGACAGACTCCTGCTTATATCATGCTTTCTCAGCTGATGTTCATCTCCTACTTGTTTTGTTATTCAAATTTTTCAACTATGTAGACATTATCGTCCAAATTCTTTGCCTTGGATAATTCCATTTGATATCTTAAAGAAGCTTAGCTTACTTGATCTTGCTGGTTTGGTAGGGTTAAACATTTGAATTTTAGGAAAGACATGGTTTAGAATGGTGTGAATCTCTCTAAGTTACTGACAACTACTATACCTTGCCAAAGCAGGTAAACTTTTAGATACACAAGATGGTCTAATAGGTTGGTAGGCAGTTTTATTTACAGTCCATAGAAGATAACACTTTTACCAACAAACCTTGAAGTAGATATCACGCATATAAAACTATCACCACATGTAGTGTCTATCTCCTATTCTTACAACTTTATTCTACAACTACAAACAAGCATACGACATACAAAACAATCCCTGAACCAGCTACTTCTTTTTAAACATACCAGTTATACAAGTTCTCCTGACAGATCTCAGAACATTTAAATCAGTCTTGACTGTGTACTAATATTTCCAGTTCTGCTTGTTCACCCCATACCTTTTTTCCATTAGTATAAAGACACCTAAGGCATTTGATTACTAAGCCACTTATCATCCTCTTTGTCCATCCCATGACCCTAAATGAATAAACCTATTTCCTCTGCTCCTCCAGCCCCAGTTTTTGAGCTGTTGTCCAAGTTGCTGTTATTTATATTTACTCCTGGGATTTGTTATCCACCAGCTGTTTTTTAAAAGCTCTCTTTTATTAGTGTCAAAAATCACTGCTTTTCTTTGTATTAAGCATCAATTAAATTCTCATTGTTTGTTTCCACAATTCAATCTCTTTCTTAAAAAAAAAAACCAAACAAAAAAGAAAAAAAAAAGGTTAGGGGCGTCAAAGAACATAGGGTTTACATCAAATGCAGGAGATGAAAGCATCAAATCAGACTCAATGAAAACTATTATTAGTTGAAATGAGAGAATTACCTATACTGAACCTTATTTTCTGTACCTGTAAAGTTAGGATAATAACTTACTTTGTAAATATTCAGAAGTCTGTGGTTGAAATGCAACATGTAGGAGTGGGGTACCACAATAAGAAAACTAACAAGTTTATATATGCAACAGAAGGTATTAAAATTACAAAGTTAGTTTTAAATCATTTATGAAACCAAAGTGAAATGTATAGTCTTTTCAGCTTTCCTTATTAATTACCTGGTTTCTTGGCCATATAAGAATTAATAATTGTTTGTTAAACAAAAATGTATCTTCTTCTATGAGCAGTGTTATTTGAACACATTAGTATACAACTGAATTGAAATTCTTATAGCTTTACAGGCATTTGAATTTGCTGGTATTATTCTACGTTTTGGAGATAGACAAAATCCATTTCCTTCTTCTGTCTCAATTTATGCAGAGCATGAACACAACTGAAGAAACAGATATTGCCTTCCACATACACAATTGTATTTGTTGACATGAGAGAAATGCTAGCCACAGAAAAGAAACAAAAAAAACCCCCAGATGAGACAGGTAGAAAACTGCACGGAATACATTCAATTGTGTGGGTTTTGTCAGGCTACATTCTAGTTTACTGTTCAGCCAGCCCTACGTTCTATTATTCCATGACTGTGTAACAAAAGACCATAGCATAATGCACATGATACAATACAGTCACCGTTATTACTGCAGTTCAGTCCGACAATCCCCAAATTAATTAGATTTTTCCTATGCATTTGATTCCAGAAGAAAAAAAAAAACCCAAACCATTACTGATTGGGAAGCACAAAGAAGAGGTGCTGCAGTGGGTATTTCAGCAATGAGCTGTTTCTTCAGAACAGGGAGTTCTTGAATTGCCTGCCTGGAACAACCAGGATGAACAACAATATACATTTTGAAATCTTGATCATTCCCTAATCAAGTTGCTCTATACCTGCCTTTCTCATTTTTTGCACATCATCATAAAGCACCCCACATGTCAACTGTTGAACTGATTGCAGGATTATACTGTTCAACCCCATTTTCAGAAAATCCTCTGCACAAATACCAGATGAAAAGCTGTTAAGATTTTACCTTACTAGTCAAGCACTTAAGACAGCTTTCCTTCTATGTTTGCATTACCACATATCTTTTTCCATCTTATTTTCTCAAGTGAAAGGGACTATCTCAACCTTTAATTGCACTGTCTTAGTTGAAGAGGCAACAGATGGAGCAGCTTTCATGTGTCCCATTCAAAATTACTCTCCCATACTCCCCAAAGTAGAATACACAGCATATGTTTCTTGTGCATCACTCTGGGTCCATATTAGCTATCTTGTGGTTTGGTTTAGGGGTTTTTTTCCTCCCCCAGCCCCAAGCAGATATAGTTTCTCTTAATACGACTATAAATCTCGTATTGATCCTTTCTGTACCTTCTCTGTAATTTACTTTAAAAAACATTGTTAGGTTAGCACCATGTGAACCTGATTCTATTATCTTACAGCAGTGATGCATTTAGCTTTGGAATTGATTCTATATCTTTATATTTAGTAAGATCTATTTTTAGCCTTAACTACAATAGAACAAGTGACAGAAACTATATTCTCCTCCTCCCCCCACCGCCCCGCAACAATTTATACACAACATGTTTACTGTGGATGGCAACTTTATCATCATTTAAAATAGATGGGGATGCTAAGGAAAAAAGTATACCTGAAGTCATAAAAATCGAACTTAACGTGAATGTGCAGTACCTGCTACAAATCATCTGGGGAAAAAAAAATATTGTTTTTTCTTCACTTTTTAAGACAAAGTAAGCGGAACAAAGCTGAAGCAAAGGAAGTCACAACACTCTCCAATACAAAATAAGGCAACTGAAAGCAAACTGATGTGTACAATTGTCAATGGAATGCAGTAAAAGTTTGGAAAGTTTACCAAAGTTTCTAGAGTGGTCAAACTAATGTGTGTTGGTACCACTGCCATCACGTACACCAGTGCAACAGCGCGGCAACCTAACAGAAGAGTGCGTAACGTTCTTCTTACTTAAAACTCTTTGTGTTGTTGACTACTTAAGTTTCCATCTGTTAGAGAAGGCAGAGTTGATATTCTGCTAATTAGGGTAATCTAAAATCATACAGGACACAATTTCTCTTATTGTGGATCAGCTGCACTTTACCTACAAATAGAGCTTTTTACCAATGTCCTGTTGAACTCCACAAAAGTGTAGAAAAAGGATAGACAGCTTCATGATCGTATCATGCTCACCATCACTGCAGGAGAGCTAATGTAGTTAAACCAAGATTGGTTAATTAAGTCCTTTAAGATGGAAATCATGCTGTAATACCATTCTTAACAGTTTTTCCTCATGAAGTTCATTCATATCTGCCCATTACCATCATCTCTATACTGCTGGTATTTTCCTTAACCAACCTAGAGCTTCTGAACAGTTTTCTGCCTCTTCCAGGAGAACTCCACGATTCTTCAAATAACCTTAAATAAGATGCTGCCATCCCCCCTTCCTCTTAATCTCTTTCGTCTACTAAGATATCATGGATCTTTAGCACACAAGCTTGCATCAGTGCAGCCAGATACTCATCTGCCCTTCTTAACACACACAACAGTATACCAACTCTTATTAGTACGTGACAAAGGAAAAAGGATAAAGAAGATGACATCATTGATGGGCCGCAGACCGAAAGTCCACTCATGTATGATCCTTTATTCCCATTCTTCCTCCCACTCCTGTCAATTTAAACAACAGCATCCAAAACCAAGCCAAGAAGTTTGATAGCCTTCTATCAACAGCAAAGGCTTTTTGGTCCTTGCTTTATGTGAAGCTATCTGCAAACATGCAACATAGAGAGGACTTCAGTTGCAACTGTTTTGCTCCTTTCACTTCATCAGCTATGTAAATTTCCCCATTTGCCTTCTTTTCGTGATATCATTTTCAGTTCTTTCATGCTATCCCATCACATTTTGATGTCATCAAGTGTACCCAGAACATACCCACCTACAGTCTTTGCAGCACCTCCTCTGCAATACCTTTGAACACCTATATACAATTCAACCCTTATTTCAGCATAATTATTTTTAAGGTTTTTTTCATCACACTTGCCTTTTTTCCTAATTATTTCTCTTTGAGCAGTAGTTCTTCAATCGTGAAGTGTTTCTGCATTAACTATTCAAAACATTCCTGCTCCTAGACAAAGTTAAATTTCTCACCATTCCCAGTGTATTGTACACATCATCACGCAGAAGAAACTGAAACCTCTTCAATACATTGCTTCACTAACACTTTCAGGAGGCGATATTTCAATACTATCTTTTCCCAGTATATTAGACACACTAAGTCCTTTCTACTTCACAATCCGCCAAATCCTTTTCATTTTTTTCATTAAAAAGGAAGAAAAGAAAAGAAACTTAAACCCTTGCACAAGCTATGAACATGTGCATAGAAAACTGGAGGGAAGGGAAATAATTAACAAGTGAGAATTGCTATGAAGGTCCATCTAACTAAACAGCTTACAGGAAAACCTGTAAGGTTTAAGACTGAGCCACACAGATTAAAGGCAAAATGTTAATGCCTATACAAGTAGAAGACAAAAAGGTCTATGTAAGTTGTCATTATTAAAATGCCTTGGGGAAACTTTCTTATGGTAATTTAAACTGAAAAGGTTAAAACCTTAAATGGTATTATGTTCAGTCTGTATGCAGTGCTTCCATACAATGAAAGAAGAACATACAACTTGCTCTTGCAGCAACACTAACTGTTGCTATGTGACCCGTTAACTCCAGAGATTTAAGGGAAAAGCCTCAAGAGAAACATGCCACAAAGTACTTAAGCTTCAGGCAATGCTCAACTTTCTAATAGTCTAGAGAGCGCCGGAACACAGCGTTTTCTATGAAACCTGGGGTCAGTTAAAAGTCTAAAGCAGCAGTTACACATTACATGTACATACTAAGAATCAGAAGCTCCATCAGAGCGAAGATGCTCTCACAAGAGCGAGTTTATGAAAAACCAATTTACCTTCTGCAACTTCACTTTCACTGAGCTGGAAATACAAGCTGAGTTGGCAGATTCTGTTTAACCTCTTGCGCATGCTCTTACAAAAATAGTTTCTCATCTCACCCATGAACAGGTATGATTTTCAGCTGGTGTCCTGCCTCTATCATTTTTGACTATAAAATAAATCATGTTACTGAACAATTAAAATAGACAAATGTTGTGTTTACAATAAGTCCCTATAATATACAGGAGAAGTATGTAAATACTTCTAAATTAACAGACTCATACCACACAAAAGTCAGCACAGAAACTGTACTCATAATTACTTGAACTGTTCTAACTAGTAAGCTACATTGAAGACAAGTAGCATTTTACCACACATTTAGCATTAATACACTGTAGTTATTCACATCTTCACAGTACACCACCACCCAGGAGACGGTATTGAGGTTCAGTGCAATAAATTTTTTTTGTACTGTTCCTTACTTCTTTCATACAGACTGTCTTGTTCACCATTTTTCTTCATTAGATCTCAAAAGATCTTTTGATCTTGCAGATATCAGCTTACATGTAGCTGCTTCCTATAAAGAGTTGTAAAAGCCTTTGTGCCGTGAAATCTGTCTGCTATTTTTAATATTTTATGTCTCTCGCTACACAATCACTAAGCGTAGGCCTCCACAGTATGATGATCCATCTACCAGGGAGCTAAAGACTGTAAAACTGTCCAGTCTTTCTGATGAAATCCATAGGAGTCAACTTTTTAGAATTAAAAAGTACCTCAGCCACTTGATGTTGAAGGTACATATTTTTGACACAGATTTCCTTCACCAGAAATGAGATACTAAAATCAAATTGTAATTATGCCATTATGATTGAGTACATAGTACTGTCAGTGATAAAGGGAGGCATGTGCTCCTTATGTTTTGGCATGACTATGTTTGACAGTCTTAAGTTTTTCAAAAAGCAGAGACACTTAAATCCTTTCATGAATCTAGCCTTAAATCACACAGAATTGACAGCTTGTCATTCCAACACTGAACTTCTCTGGAATCACAGACTGAGACTAGAAACAGGCAGAAGACTACATGGGAGAGACCACCGAGAACCTCGCTTGCTAGAGCACCGCTTGCACTTGTCCTTTGGCATGCTGTAGGTGCCGAGATGTTGAACCACCACTGATGCACCACAGAATTCTACAAAAAGGTACCTCCCACAAAACAACCTGCTTTTAACTGAAATCAGCTTGCTTTTAACTGAAAATAGTTACGGCTCCTACTATAAGCAGAATTCAATCTTGTACCAGATCAAGCTCCTCTGGGCTAGGATCCAACTCCCTTCAGGATTCTAGTCAAGCATAAGTGAAAGACGTAGGAATGGACAAAATTATGGGAAAGGACAGAAGTAGAATGTTGCATATTTACACATCTAAGATGTTGCTCAGAAAAATTCCCTTTGGATACAGAAACCTTTATTCAGCTAAGGGATTTTTTTAATGTCACATTCTTAGGTGTGATCTCTGAGGAAAGACTAACAAGTTGGAATTATTTAATTTAAAGATGAGATGAAAGAGAATAAAGCAGTATGCAAATATGTAAAAGGCTGTCCCAAAAAGGAAAGAAAGAATCTATTCTCCATGTCTCTGGAGAACACCAGAAGTAGTAACAAGCTTAGATTATAGCAAGAAAAAAACCCCTCAGGTTAGACATATGGAAATTTTTTTCTGATAAGAATTGTGAAGCATAAGAGCAGATGAAGCAAGAAACAGACTTGGTTTCTTCTGCCTGGGGAAGGAGATGGTTGGTGGACTTGATTTTCTGAGGTCCCCTTCCAACCTTCTCTCTCAAGGTCGAAATCAGTCACTTGCACATTTGAGCTTTACATGTGGTAAATGAATAAACACACTGGAAGTTTAACAACTTTCTTCTTTAAAGGGTCTCGTAAATTAATTCATTACACATTCAGATCTTTCTTCACATGAAACAGGATACAGTTAGTCCTTGGCTTTGTTTCTACCATTTATAGCTCTACGAAATTAGAGAGTCTGACAAGATCTGTGTTCACACCCTCCTTGTAACCGTTGCAAAACTACAGCTACCAAGATTGTACTGAAGCTGCAGAAGCAGAGGGAAAGGCTGTGTAGCAGCCCTTTCCAGAAGAAAGGAGAAGAACAGAGAAAAAGATGTAGATCACTTCCAGACAGTCTTTAAGACTTGGCTGAGAAAAGTCAAGGCATTTCTTTTCTATGAAAAGATTAATACTGAATTACTAATGTCTTACAGAATAAGTTGATAGAAATCCCAGCAGCTTTTCAGTTTCCAGTAGCCCAAGCTCAGGCATCTATAACCGTCTCCAATGTGCTGCCTCTCAATGTATCTTTTATTTCAATACCTCCTAAGCTCATGGTAAAACCAGACTTTTACTAAATGCATGTCATTTAAAAAAATAAATATAAAAGCAAGAGAAAAGTAGCTCAAATATCACGTGCTACCACCTCACCCCCTCCTGAGCAAAATTAATACTGCTTATTTTCACAGCAGTCACAGAACTTTGGGTGCTGCCAACAGCAGCAGAAGCATGTACTGTCATTAATGAACTAGCAAGGAAAGCTCAAAGTTTGTAAGGTAAAGTATCAAAGACTAACCCCATGAAAGAAAGGATACTCTAATCTCTGATCTCAGCCATTAAAGTGGATCTGAAACTTCGTTAGCTAAAGACAATGCAAAAGTAAACAGTTAAGGGGGGGGGGAGGGTGGAAAAAGAAAAGGGAAGAACTAAAGAGGCCTTCAACTTCTCAGATTTACCCCAAAACCCACTTACTTTTTTTTAATTAAGAATAAGCTTCTCCAAAACAGTCAAAAGCTCACCAATGAATTGTTCAAGAAAGCTTACACAATTCATGATAATTTTAATTATATTACTGGCTTCAAAGTTCGTACAAGGACCTCTAAAAAGAACAGCTTCTTCACACTTCATCTGTTATTGCATACAACTCAATTTCTAAACCTGTTCCTTCATCTATGCTAAATAAATGGCAGGAAAAATGGCATTTCAGTACTGCAGATTTAAAGTCCCTGGACAACAGTCACAGAAGATTTGCTGAACAACCTGCTGTTTCCTACTTTGTCAGACAAATAATCTAGAACTTGAAATAAAACATGTTTCCCCTTATCATTTAGATAAGGGGAGAAGAACTCTCAATCACCTGCAATTTGCAACTTTCTGATGATACACCACTCTTGAGGGAAAGAGGGAAGAAAAAAGAAAAAATAAATTAGTAGCATGGAAAGCCAATACAGGTGAAGGGCCGGGGGGGAGGAAATGCTTGTTAGCATTGGTTGACAATCCCAGTTTTTTTAGTCTGAATTCTGCTGTTTATGACATTTCCATCTGCCAAACACAAAACACCAGAGGCTTGATCCTTTGGAGTTCTCCTCCAAAGAGGTAAAAGTAACTTCACCTAGATAACAGCTATTGGCACAAGATTTGTTGTACTTTAATGCTGTCCAAGGGAATGACTCATACAAGAAGGCTTTCAATTTTAATCAACATAAACCCCTGCTTCAAACTTGTAGTCAGCATAAAACCTTACATGACCCCTCACATTTTTTACAATCATGTCTGCAGATATTTGCATATTCTAGAAAACTGCTTTATTTTTTGTATCACTTAGCATTATTGGTCATGTTCCATTACAATGCAATTCTGTTGTGCATGCAGACACATAGGAACTGTACCACCGATACTTAGCGCAGCTTCACAGAGCACTAGGGTATGGAGAAACTGCAACATCCAACAATTCTTTATTGCTCTTATTTTAAAGTTTTGGTGTGGATGCCTCTTGTCACCTGTCCAGCTTAGTTAACTCTCTGGGGTTTCCCTTTTCAAATATGAGTAGCAGAGATCAGGAGTTCGAAATAGAAGAAAAGCTGTGATTGTCTGGGAACCTGCAAAAGGAACCATGACACTGAATTTAGCACCAGCGTGCATAGAAAAAGAAATAAATCTGGTGTCCTTTCTGAAAAAAGAATACTTTTAAGTTCCGGGGCATAGTTTCCACTACATTAATTTTTGGTAAAGAAGATGTAACATCAGCCTGAGAAAACTTCTGTGAAATTCTCATACAATGACAGATTTGTTCAGCAGCTTTTTTTTTTTCTTTCTTTCTTTTAAATTGTTCTTTTCTTGGGTCCCTACCAATGAGGGACAGCTACTTGCATGGGAATGCAATTTCAGCAATGCAAATAAGTGGAAATCTGAATTCATAGCTTCATTCTTCCCCCAGTACAAATCTCTTTGACCGGACCATCTTACATTAAAGTAATTGTATTAGAAATACTTTAGTAATGAAGTTTTAGGACACTTTGCAAGTGAAAAAAAAAAACACTTGAACATCGTTGACCCAAATTCAATATGTGAGAAGTAAGTATGTGAAAAGTCTCACAAGATTTGAAGTTTCTTGAAAAGACATGCAGAAGACAGCAAGAAACTTCATCTGTGAGTGATAGCAAAGCAGCAATATCTTCACCAACCTGCTGGGAGATGTGGAAATTCACCATTTTTTTGGATTAATTTCAGCAATTTATTAATTTCAGCAATCCACCCAAGCAAAATTCAAATTTTGCTTTAAGTTTTACTAGACCAATGCATACTAAAGGTGAGTTTAGTACAAGCTTAAAAACATTATGTTACTTAACAGACACATTCTATCTCTAAATTCTCTGAAACTGACTCAGGACCCTGGTCATGGATGTCTTTCAGACTCAGCGCAATGGCTGCAAAAGAAATCAACTCTGCAGGGTAAACTAGGTCTACGCTTCCAGTAATGTCCACTTTTTGGGATGTGAATTAACCAAGCTCTGCCTTCTACCACTTAACTGCAGCACAACACGTAGGAATTATGTTCCTTCCCCTACTGTCTGAAGGTGTTTAATGTCATCTCCTTTGTCTCAAGAATGTAAACCAGGATCATAAGGGTGTATGTCTTTTTACAGCCTCGTCTGCACAAATTTCAGCATTATCCATGGTTTATACCAGAGTTCCTCTATGTCCTCATGGCCTTGGATAACTGATAGCTGCCTGTTTTCCTATCAATCACTGGAAGTATAAACTTGCTGCAGCGAAACCAAAATCAACCCCCATTCACAACCCTAGAGATAGTATTGCAAAATCTGGGTTATTCTGATTTTTACTTTTCTATTTACACAAGGAAGAACAGACCTTCTCAATTAAATTCTTTCCGTTTAACACATCATTTCTTCTTACTTTTGGAGTCTGTAACACTCTTTGCCATTTCCTTTATACTTTCTGCTTCACTTTCACCTAAAATTCGCATGTGAGGCTTCAGCATTCTCCCTTATGTTTAAGCCTGCTTTCTGCTCCCGTACTGCATGCCGAGAAGAAAAGTGCCTCAGAAGCTGTGCTGTAAGTAGCAGTTCTTTCTCTCAGCTGTCAGTGCAGCAGCAAATGCTTGTTAAATACATTTGTGTAGATCAGCCCTTCCAGCTCTTCAAATCTGCAAGATCTGCCCCTGGAAGAATTTTTAGGGCACGTTAAGATTATAAATACCTAAGAAATTTCTTAAGAGAAGACATTCAAAGAGGAGGAGAAAAGTCTTAACTCTCTGGGTCATCACTTGCACGTTTATCACTATGACCATCAGGGTTGCTGAAAAGCTATTTAAAAAACATTCTTCAGAAAAAGATTCACTATTTTAACTAATGAACTTTATATTGTTTATAGACTGGCACATTACAAAGCATTAGAAAGTTTTTATTTCTTACTATTTCTAGGACAATTAGCACAAAAATAGAATGGTGTAATCTTGTTTAGCACTTATGAAGAGAAGTCTTTCCATTTTAGGCCATGAATACATAGTTGGGTCTGCAGCAGCTGTGCAAAGCAGAGCAAAAATTTGACAGTGCCTTTAAAGCAAGATCTTTCACCTCTCCTACTGAATAAATTAAAAAAAGGTAAAAAAAAAAATAAATCAATGGAGCATTGAGACGAGAGCTTTATGCTGTTTCAGTGCCTTTACACAATGCGAAAGGCAATCAGCTGTTAAGTCTTCCTAGACCTCATTTCACATTACAACAACTTTCACTTAACAGTAAGCCTATATAACACACTGGACCAGAATACTGAAGGGCTCAGTGATAAATCTTAGAAACCATGAAAAATACTAATTTAGATTTTTGTTAAACATTTCTTGCACGCTGTATATATTAACAAAAGTTCAATTAACAAATGATTGAGATATCTGATGGTGGGAAGGGGGTCGCCAAGTCCCTCTTGTTCGCGGACAGTGATTGTATCATACAGGCAGCAGAACAAGCTCACAGTACTGCTGTCAACAAGCATCTCCTGGTCCCCCGCCACAGTGCTGAAAACTTATATTCCCAGCACAGCACCTTGTCTCTAACGCCTCATCTCCCTCAAATCTGCAATATGAGAATGAAGACTATCTACCACAGCTGCTTTTGAGAGCAGGAGATCAGGGTAGGTGGGCAGCAAGGGAATACATGAAGGACAAAAAAACCCCACCAAACCCAACTCCTTGACTGAAGCTGTTGTACTACCACATAAGTATTTTTAGTGTAATAATAAGAGTTCACAATCACTGCTGCAAAATTTGAGAAGGGAAAGACTAGTACCAGATGTTGTGTCACATTTTATTTTTCCAGTACAAAACCAAGAACCCTGTATATTGACCTAAATGCTCAAACAGCCCACCATTGAACCCAGTGTTCATAAAAAGCAGTCTTATGGAAGAAGCTGAGTCTGACTCACAAGTATCTTTTATATTTCTATATCGCATTTTTGTCTAAAGACATTCACCTAATCCCTGTTCTTTGGAGTAAGGCAATCATGTTTAGGAGGAAGGATTCCAGCTCTTAGAGCTAAATGAGTAAGATTTCCTTGTAATACTTTCAAGCATAAACAGGCTCTTACTCAACAGATTAATCCACTTGCATGATTTTAAAAGTCTGCCTAAAGCTAGATAGCCAGTCTGCTATTCCATTTATAGACACTTAATTTCACCCAGTTTTTAGTCATTAGAAATTGAGAGGGCTTAATACTTCTGAAATTAGGACCTTAACAGCCCCTAGAAGTTGCACCTTCACTTCGCAACGAACAAAAAAACCCCACAGTTAGTCTTGGTTTAGACTATTTGTTGTAAGACACTACACTGAGAACAATGTAGACATGCATCCTGTTTATTCAGCGGGCAAGGACATAACAGCCATCAGAACTGGAAGGCTCTTTTACACAACCGTAACAGTATAAGCAAGCACTACAAGCACTACAGTTCAACCTCAGTACTTGTTTACCCAGTCTTAGTAGTTGGGGGGGACCAAGGGGGGAACAAAAACCAACCAAAAACAAACAGGAATTTTTTTTTATACTGGAAACATCATCCAATATACCCTTCAGTACCACAAAAACTTATGTCACTACACAAAGCTTAAGAACTTCAGTTGAACTAATATTCCAGGGAAGTTTTATACTGGCAACACAATCAACTGAAGCTCTCCTGCCAGAGACAAGCCTTATCCTTTCTGAATTTTCTTTCATTTGTGACTCAAAGGAATAAAGACCGATAGACACGTGCTTGTGAAGGCTGTGCTTAAGAGAGCACATTGTTCTAAGTGATCTATAGATATACACTCTTACACACACATCAGTATCCTTACAGAAACAAAATTCTGAGTGACATGCTGAAGAGACTGGTTTGTTATGGAATACTAAGTAAAAAAAATAAATATTTTCATTCAACTTAGATAGCTGACAAACCTTCTAAAGGGGCAGGGTGAGCCCACCTGACAAATTTCTGATCCACTCAGTGCTTTGGAGTACGTATTTTTTAAGTAGCAATAAAGATTTGACATAATCTTTGCATATTGTGAGAGGTAACATAAGGAGTTAATTGACATTTTCCTACCACGTATTTTTAGACAAACATAAAACCGATGTGTTGGATCAGACCCAGAGATCCATTAGTCCAGTTTCCTGTTAGACAGAGCATGATACTGGAAGCTTTTGCGACGGTCCTTTAAGGTCTGTTTCAGGTCTATGAAGGACAACTGCCCTACCTTTATGGCACACGAAGGCCGCTGACTAGGTATCTTCCACTCTGAAGTCAATTACTTTAAAGTCTTTCCAAAACACTGGTTACAACTGAGGGTATTAATATACAAATGTAAATAAATTCACTATAAATAATAACTTTTTTTTTTTAAAAAGTAAATATTTATTTATGTCAACTATAAGGACAAACTTAGATTTTTTCCATGGTAGGTCTGCAAGCTCTGACAGAGATAACAAGGCATGAGACAAACATGTTTAAGCCATCTGCACCATAGACTCTTTGGAAGGAAGACCTAAACAGAAGCTAGCATTTTTTTTTTATTTATTTGGGCTTTATTTTTGGTAGGGTTTTTTTGTTTTTACCTTTTAAATGCTTCAGCAGGGTTCCTCTCACATTCCCCGGGTTGCAAGAGACTTTGAATAGCAGGATCTCTTAGTTTGTCCTCATATCCCTGGATCAGTCCACTGCGGCAGATTTGTGTAACTAAACCTCTGATAAACCCTCCAACACACAGCGTGTCAGAGTCTTGGGCCCGGCAGAAATGGAAGGCTAGAGCCTGACGATGTAAGCCTCTTTGCAGGTTTGCAGGTGAGCTTGGCCACAGTAACTCAGTACAGAGGGCCGTCTTCCCACTACCGGGCCCTCCTACCAACAATACACCCCAGGCAGCTCCTTTCCCAGAGACAACACCGGTATTATTCCCAGAATTCGCTACAAGGGATGGTTTGTTGGCAGCACTACTGCTGCAGTTAGCTTTCTCCTGGAGGCAGTGCTGAAGCTTGTGGAAAACCCACTCCCTACAGTAAAACTGCTTTCCCTGCAGCAAGCTGGTTTGAGCCATTTTATAAAGCTTCTTCTGTTGGATTTGTCATAAGCAGCAGTACACCTTCAACATCTCAGGGTAGGCAGATACACATTCATCTTGCACAGAAAAAATCTTCTGCACAGAACTTGACAGAGGTTACGGTAATCAGTTAACCTTTCTTGTGAAACTTAACAGCCTCTTCTCAGGACGGGCGTCACTCCATTTGTATGCTTTATTATGATTAGCATAACATAATCACAGTTCAGCTGACATCGTGAAGCGGTGTCTGATACCAACGCTCAACAATACTTCTCCTATGGCTCAAAAGTTCATACAGCTCCATGGCTGCATCTGTAGTTTATGCGGTTGTGTGTGTTCCCAGTATACAGGGGAGACAATACATCTGGAAAAACTGATGGAAAGCCAACTTTTCAGTGTATACTAAATGCCTTTCAACTCTAGGCATTAATCTCTCTGGATATACATCCAGAAAAAGCTGTCCATAATAAAATGTTCCTTCTGGGAATTTTATAGAGAAAGTGATTTTTCTTCAGAGTACTACATACATACCACAAACGTGGCTAAGCACCACTTACTAATAAACAGTCAGTTTGGACAGCGAGCTTTGCGGACTTCATACATCTGGGCAAGCGTCTGAGAAGTGCTTTGCATTACGGTTTCTTATGCAGTACAGACGACAGAAAAAAACCCCACGTTTACAGCTTCTTATTTCAATACATTCGTAAGTGTCTTCTTCAGGAACTCGGATTCTTACTGAACCTGTTCTCAGGTATCTTAATCGCAAGATGTCAGAAGAGACAACATCTTCCCCTAGAGCTCTGAAATAAAGAAGACAGCACTTTTAACCCTACACGCAAGTCATAATTCAGTCAATCGCAAATGCAGACAACAAAGAGTAAAGTCGAGGGCTCTTATTCTCTATTTTTGCTCATACTGTTAAATCGCATTATCTAAAAAGCTGTTTTAAAGAAATCTGGCGTTACAAGGTACGATTAGCCACATATTTAAAAAAAAAAACATAACAAAAAACAATAAACGGATATGACAGTGTCCTCAAAACCACAGGAGCAGCAAGTCTTGCATTCTCTCCCGAGAAGAACCGAATATACCCCTTCATCTCAGAAACATTCTTCCTAACTAGGCTTCATCACCGAATTCTCTCCGAATTTTTCTACTGCCGGCTACGGGTCGCGGGGTATTTCTTTTTTTTTTTTTTTTTTTTTTGAAGTTTATTTTACAGGGGAGAGCTGCCGACGGCTCTTTGCACACTTCTTTGTTCACCACTCGCTGGCAGCAGGGCGCCCGGCAGACTGCGGGGTCACGGTTTAACACCCCCCCCCCCCACCGCCGGCACCCCTCACGCCTCCTCACCGTGACACCCCCCCCAAAAAAAAAAACCAACCCCAAAACCGCTTTTATCCCCGGCCGGGCTTTAACCCCACGCTCCCGTTCCTTTCAGCCGAGCCACAGACGGCTCCAAAAGTCACTTCGGCAGCGCCCTGCCAGCCCGATCGTCTCTCTTTGAAAAAAAAAAAACAAAAACCAAAAACCCCAAATCAACCGAGCAGCCCCCCCGCCCTCCCTCAGCTTCTCGCACCCCCGGCGCGGAGCACCCGCACCCGTCCCCCTCCTCCCGCACACACGCAGACCCCCGGCTCCTCACAAAGATCCCGGCCACCGCACCCCGCCGGCGGGCAAACCAACACCCCCCGCCACCCTCCCGGTCCCCCTCCACCGGGTGTCAGTCCTCTTGCTCCCCTCAGGCGGCAGGCACGGCACGGCCCGGCCCGGCACGGCACGGCCCGCCCGGCCGCCTCCCCCCGCGGCCAGCCGAGGGGCCTCCCCAGCGCTGCCTCGCTCACCTCCGCCGTCGCCCCAGCGGCTGACTGATTCCTCCACGCTCTCTCTCCCGCCGCGCCCCTCCTCTTCCTCCGGGACACCCCTGAGGCTTTACCCGCCCCCGGGTGCCGCCGTGCCAGGGCCGCGGCCACCCCGCTCCGCTCCTCCGCCTCAGCCGCCGCCTCAGCCCGTTTGATACTCGCTCTCCTCAGCGCCTCCTTGACCCCCCCGCCTCGCTGCCTCCGCCCGGCCCCGCCCCGGCCCCGCCCCCCCTCCGGCACACGCCCCGCCCCCTTCCTCTCCAGCGCGTGCGGCGGCGGCGGCGGCGGCGGCGGCGAGTTGCCGCCCGTGCATCTGGGGCGAAGTAGTCCGAGGCGGAGGGAGACGGGCGGCGCGCCGCCGCCAACCGCGCGCCGGCCCTTTCACCGCCCCGGGCTTTGTCCCGGCTTCGGCGGGCGGCCCGTTTCTCCTCAGAGCCGGCGGCGGAGGGATCCTCCCGGCGCGGCCCTGCAGGGGGCGGCAGCGCGGCTTCCCTCAGGCGGGGGCCGCGGGGACGGGCAGCACCGGCCGACGCCGGGGAGGCGAGAGGGGGGAGCCGAGAGCCGTGCCAGCGGGCCGGCCCCGGCCCCAGAGCAGCAAAACCTGAAAGAAAAAAGGTTCTGGGTTGGGGGAAAAAAAAAAAAAAAACCAGCCCCGGGACGCCCCGCTTCTGCTCCCGACTCTGGTGCGGAAACGGCGTGCGCGGGCCCTCTAACGCAAGACCCGATTTTCTGCTTTTTTTAACCAAGCGAGGGCCAGGCAGCTCCCCCCCTCCCTTGCACAGAAGCAAAAATTCATTTTTTCCAAGGCCGCCGAGAGAGAGCACCGGGGCTTTGCTACAGCCGGGGCCCGGTCCCAGACAGAGGGACGGGGAGCAGCCTGCACCCTTGTCTTAAACCACGTTAATATAGCGACCTTCGAGCTTTACACTTCGTGGATCCCTACAAACTTATTGGAAATGTGGACCTGAATCTGGAAAAAAATAGGGTAGAACGTGCTCTGGACACCTTTAGGAGGCCCCTCAGAAGCCCCCTCCACCCATGAGAAAGGGAGAGCTGGCCTTTATTTTGGCTGTGCAATAGCAAGCGATGAAAGGATTTTCATTAAAATTTGCTCCCCTTGGAGCTGACTGCGTTATTTATGATAAGGCACTTTTCTATTAACTGTTGGATCAAAGTCTTTAATGATTACTAAATAGTGCCTTTGTTTTAGCATGGCTCTGTATGGCTTCATAGACCAGGTAATTAAAGTATTGTGGAGCACACACTGAATATATCCATATGATACAACAGAGTGAATTAGGGCCCTTCAAGGAGCATCCCAAGATTCTTTGTAGGAGCAACATGAAAAAATATCATAAATTCAGTTGGTATACTGAAGAGCTTAGAAAAAACAAGTCTGCCCGCTTCTGAAAACCAGTAGAACAAGTTTGAAGAACCTTTGGAAGCAGTGAATTACAAATTTGCAAAGCAATTGGGAGTGGAGGAGAAACAGAAATAAGATTAGTAGTAAGACAAAGTTGTGTGGTGGTTTTGTTTTGTGTTTTTTTTCTTTTTTTTTTAAGCTTTCTTACTTGGTTGGTTTTGTCTTAACCATGCACTTTAGGCAAATAGTCTTCTCTAGGTTTCCCCACCACCCAGCTGCACTGCCCTTCGGTTTTGAAACGTTGTGGAAACTCAAGACTTCCAAAACTGACACTAATACAAGTTCCAAGAGACTTTGAACAGTAAAAATATTTTCTTTTTTTCTTCTTTTAACAGTAAAGGAATAGGGATAGATAACATTTGAAGTGACAGAATTGCTGAGCTGGCTAGAAACAAAATAGAGGTTGACAGAGAGAAAGAAATTGTAAAAAAAAACCCACAAGAAATAATTGCAGATTCGACACCTCAATAGACAGATCTTAGGCACAAACATTAGACTGATAGATGATGCAGGAGGGGAAAAAAAAAAAAAAAAAAAAGAAGTTGGACAATGATGAGACCCAGGGGAAAGTGCAGCTTCTGCTTTTCTGATGGCCAAGACACAAATGAAAACCCAATTTACATAAAAAGGTGCTGTCAGATTTCACTACATCAGATACAAATATACCGCAGCAGGAGGAATTATAGCATGGTTTGCTAAAATCAGAGATATTTAAATATAATCACAATGGAGTACTAGATAATAATTGTAAAAATACCTTTCCGTGCTAATACATATATCCTACAACCAAACAGGTGACAATAATTTGATTTTAGCATGGGACAGAGGACACAAAATAACTACCCCCACAAAACTAACTTGTGGGTGCTGCATCTGAGCAAAGCTTCCCTTCAGGATATCACTTCCACAGCTGATGTGAGGAGTATTAAGTATTTGTGGGAATGACAAGGGGAAGAAGGAGAGGGGAAGGGAGGGGGGAATAGAAGTAGGAAAAAAAAAAAAAGCAGCAGGCCTACAACATAATTATACCCTTATCACTAGTAGGATTTTTAGTCTTTAGTTCCAAAGGCAAAATATTGCAAGATCCGAAGTACGACCTGGACACTTCTTTCCAAAAGGATGTATGTACAACCTAAAGATGAAGGTTGGTAGCGGCCTTGCATTGACCCCATTGAATTACTATTAGGAAGCAAAAGCATATAGACACTTTCGATGATAAATCCTTTCTAAAAAAAAAACCCCAAACAAACTAAAAAAGTTCAAAGGGTTAAAAAAATGAGATTGTCATGAAGGAGGAGGCATAGCCGCTTAGGCTGGGATCTTTCATCTGTACACAGAAAACTAAGACCCTGAAGCCAACCTTCAAAAGCAAGGAAGGCATTTTGTTATCAAGTTTATTTGCATAGTACCTCCTGTATATAACGTGACAGCTTAGATGACATCATCCTGGTGAATTATTATAGCTAAGAGTCAGATATTACTGATACAATTGTGCAGTGGTGTAGTTAATGAGACAGTATCGGGATAAGAACCAAACCTTATTTTGTGGTT
Source organism: Haliaeetus albicilla (assembly GCF_947461875.1). Lineage (NCBI taxonomy): Eukaryota > Metazoa > Chordata > Aves > Accipitriformes > Accipitridae > Haliaeetus > Haliaeetus albicilla. The sequence goes on along the minus strand of NC_091483.1, from coordinate 1,835,399 downwards.
TTGTATAACTTAGTTTGACATAGATAGCAAACCAACCATGATATAAGTGGATGCAACCTTGCAGGCTACAAGACTGACAGATAAGACCCAAGAGAGACACAAAGAAGAACCTTGCAGGCTACAAGGCTAGCAGATAAGACCTAAGAGAGACACACAGAAGATGAAACAGGTCAAAATTTTCTGTCTGAAAAAAACCCCACTCTTCTTCCATCTTCAGTGGTCTGAAGCTGTAGTAACTTTCCTGCTTAACTTGAGCCATGTTGCAGCACCGGGTTTTAAAGTATGAGACGTTTGTGTCATGCATGGCTTTAGGTACAGTTTTATACTTACTTAAATACTAGTTAAGGCTAAGAAAAAGAAAAAATTTTTTGTAAAAAGATTGCACAAGATGTTGTAACATTATGAAGTCTGCACCAACACTGAAAAACCTGAGGGGGTGGGTTAAACAAAAATCTATTATGCTTTCTAAATGATTTGCCACATCTTTTTCAGAGCGTTCGAAAAGACTATTATGTGTTTTCCAATTATTTTAACGCTTTCAATATGATGTTATTTGGATATGACAGTAGTCAACCCTGATGGGCAAGACAACATAATTGATTACAATGAGAAAGGCAGCACAAGGCTGATGATAGAGTCATCAAAATCTGAGCCATCATGTGCATATGTAGACTTTTGTTTGCTTTTTTATGTAGTTTGGAGTGCTATTACTAGTTTGTCTCTTTTCTGTTTTGTGCATGAGTCGGTCCCGTGGTCTGGGTGCACACATGTTCCAGCCAGTCTGGGACCAGCTCTGCATGCAAAGGGAGCAGAGCTGCAAATCCTTGCAAGCTTGTAACGTCTTTGGTAAAGCTTTCGGTAGGCAGTGATTCACATCCAAAAATAAATGTTTTGCAAGGGTGGGCCTGAGGCGGTATTATCTACTTAAACACATAGCAGTCATCTTAACTACTTTTCTAACTTTAAGTTACTGATTTTCATGCATAATTATGTATTAATTCAGATACTTTCATTCTCTGACAGGTAAAATTAGTGAAGTTGATGGTAAATAAAGATAGTGTAGACTTAGTGTAACATAAGAACATTAACTTAAAAATTTTATAATATCCCAAGGAAATAGTGGAAGTCTTATCACATGAAATATTTAGGCAAAGGCATTTCTCCAATACTGATGTTTCAGGTCTCAGTCCCAAAATCTGTGCAGGGTGAGACGCACCTTCATCTTGGGCCTCTCAGTACCACGTAAGATGCCTCCACAAAAGCATCTGGAAGTCCTGTACATGGGCAGCCGGTGTTCAGCCTGACATCCACTGCAATGTTTGTGGGTCCCTTTCAGCAGGGCTGCTGCTCCAGTGGTTGGTTCTCAGCCTGGGGAGATGCCTGGGGTGCTTTGTCCCACACACAGAGCTCTGCACCTGTCCTGATTGAACTTCACGAGGTTGCTGCTGGTCCGGTTTTGAAATTCAGCAAGCTCCCTCTAGACTGAAGCTTGCTGTTTGCTATGCCAGTGACTTCTCCTGTGTAGCGTAATGCCCTCCACAAGTTGCACTCTGTGTCATCATCCAGACTGGCAATGAATGTGCTGGAAAACATCAGCCCCCGGTATCAGTCCTGGAGCCCCCCCGCTAGTTGCTATTCTCTGAACCAAGCCGTGCAGCCAGTTTCCAACCCACCTGATCATCGGTTCCTCCAGGCCATAACTCCTCAGCTCCTAAATGAGAATGCTACAGCGGACATCAAAAGCCTTGCTAGGGTCTGGTTAGATCACGTTCACTGTTTGCTGATCACCCACAGAGTCAGTCATAGTCGTGACTAGTTTGTCACATATTTGGGAATGGACTCCAAGAGGATGTACTTCATGAGCTCCTCAGAAATTGATGATGAGGCTGACCATCTAGCTCCCTGCATCCTCCTTCTTGCCTTTTTCAAAGAGGAACATAATGTTGGGGTTGTTTTTTTCTAGTTATCAGGGACTTCCCCTCATCTTTGTGATTTTCAATAGATGAAGGCAATAGTGTTCTTTTACATAAGAACATAGCTAGGAAGTATAATAGTTCCTTTCAGCTCCTTCCTCAAGCCTTCCTCATTACCCAGTAATTTGGGTAGGAGTACTATCTATCCCATCTATTGAAACTGGATCTCTGTGAACAAAGGACACAAGAATGATTGAGCTGAAGCAAAATTAAACAAAAGATCCTGGATGGGCTAATGTGGCTGCTGGAACACTTGGCCAGGAGAGGAGGGAGCTGTATTCTTATTCCCCCTGAAAAGGAAATTGTTCCCATTTCCAGGCTGAGAGCATTAATTTCTAGGTCATTACAGAACTGCCACCACAACATATTCTAGTTTCACTTTGGTAGAAAAATGGCTACTGTGCTTTGGGTTAGAAAAGGCAGTTATCTGCTCCTTGATAAACAAGGGCCAGGATCTGCACCCTCTTTCAAATAACAGCATCTGTCCTGTAGCCACAGAAAAGGGAAGGGAGGAGGTTTGCATCCATGTATCCTCATCCCATGTGCAAATACGTATGTGCATCGAATACCCCAGCAATGGTGGATGGTCATTCTGTAGCTTAAAAATGGAATCGAGACAAACTCAAAAGACCTGCTGCCCACGCCTGGAAAAGATTGTGGGTGGGAGAAGGCAGGCAGGGAGAGGCACCCATACTGCCTGGCTTAAGGCACTTACCAGCTGGCAGCTCACCCTTCTCTGCAGCACAGGAGCAAAGAGGCAGGGCAGGTAGGCCTACCCAAGCTGGAGTATCAGCAAGAAGCAATACATCAAAGTACAGCCCAGCTGAGCTGCCAAAACCAGAGCAAAACACAGCAGCAGTATTGCAGATACCATAATTATATAAATGCCTGGTAGCTTGGTTATCTTTTGTATCACGTGTAGTTATAACTGTGATTATATCTGCTACTATGTGATACTATCATCCTAGTAGCACAATTGCTCATCACTGTTATGCCGTCAAGAAAAACGCTTCCCCAGATGGCTATTCAAAACAGGAGCCTGGTTTAAGTGCTCTGAATTGCTTCTGGAGTAGCCTTTCTCCTCCTCTCTTGACAGGAGAACACCATCCTCCCAATGTAGGCACCAGGATTGCACACTAAATTTAGCCAATAGGCTAGGAGACACATTTATGCCTCTTGGGCAAAACCGTAGGTATTGACTTTCAAGATTTGCTGCAGCATCTTTTTTTGAAATATATATATACACACACAAACATGCATCTGCACAGAACTAGGAAGAGATGAATCTTCTATTTAATAATTGATACTCAACCTCTGATACTTATTGGGCGTGGTTTTAGCTGGGTGTGTGGAAAATGCATTGCAATCTTTAGGCAGCTGAACAACAACAACAAAAAATCCCAAACTACTGCTTTTAGCATCTAAGAAATGCATGCTGATGTAGTGGTCTGGAGTGCTATGGTCTGTCCAGCCTGTGTCATTCTAACCTTGAATGTTGGTGTGTATACGGAACATGAATATACTTCAGCTTCCTCCTACCTTGAACTAACATGTTACCCAATATTTGTGCAATATGAATTACGGTATAACACTACCATTCCATTTAATAACAGTTGACAATGCACAGGGCCAGTCAAAATTAATAGTAAAGTGTAATATTCTGAGAAACAGGTGCTGCGGTTGATAACTAGTTCTGTTGAATAAAAACATGTGAGGAACTGGGAAGAATTTAAGTGTCATTAAATGATGGCTTGAAAACACCTATGGAGTGGAAGGAAGAAAATCCGCAGCAGTAAGCCATAAGAGAAAACTAAATCAAGGAGGTGACTTTTTATGTGAGTTGGACCAGAAATCTATTCAGTATCATTCTCAGACCGGGTATGAAAAAGATAATTAGTTGCCTAAGAATATAATAGTCATATGAATAATCAGAATTACTACAATAACAGACAACTTTATGCTGGCTCCAGGTATTGTATAAGCTTAGTGAAATCTAAAAAAATACTTGATTTATGTGAGAAATTAATAAGCTGTAAACTTTGGGAAATTTTGTGTACAAATAGTTTAAGTACATCCTATATATTCCTCATGTAATCTCACTGTTTTCATCAGTTTGTGTTACAGGTAGCGTCTGTACGCTTGCCCTGACCTGCTCTGTGATCTTGAGCAACTCACATCACCTTACCTGCTTCTATTTCCCCATCAGTACAATACAAATAGTAAATCTTTCCTATCTCCTTTCTTATGGCAGGTCAAACAGCAAGCTGAAGCAAGATTTGCCAAAATATTTTGTACCACTTCAGTAACACAAGGTAGCCATAAACTTGCTCTAACTGGCTAAGTTTGACTGATGCGTCATTGAATCGGCATCAACGATCCAGGCTAAACCATAAGTAATAAATAACCAAAATACTTTTTGATGTATATGCTCTTACAAACTTCTGCCCTAAGCCTATAGTAGCTCATAAGCTTTTATGTGAGAAGTCATTCTGATATACTGTAAAGAGTCAATTTAACTCATTTTCTCTCTATGTAGTTTACCCTGTCTCAAGAAAGTTTCTTATTATTTGTGAATTCATGCATTTTAAATGTTATACTGCAGTCCTTATGCAGGCAGGCTGCCCATTTAACAGAATCCCCCAGGTCAGTAAGCACTTACTGTTCTTCTGAATTTGTGGGTACTCTGTAAGTCATCGTTTTAGAAGTGAGTCAACGACAGGATTTAATTTTGCCTGTCCTTTAAACACACTTCACCCAAACAGGGAACAGCCTGCTCCATCTGAAGCCAGGTAGGCATTCTACCATTCATTGCATTAGCTGCAAGACTACTACATCTATCAAATGCAAATTTGGTTTTATCTATAAGCTCAGCTTCCAGAGTTATCAGCATTTTGGAAAATAATGTGGAATGCAATCATGCCCATCTTTATTCTTCAACATAAGGCATGCTTAAAATAGCAAATACAGATCCTCCTTTCTTACGAGGAGACTCAGGTAATGCAGCGCAGGTACAACAGCTCAGTGAGAGCACTGGAGGAGCCAGGAGCAGAAGAGAGCAAGCTCAGAGCTGTCTTGGTGGCCCCTTGCTGGCAACCTTGCTCCTAGGGTCAGAGAGCAGCTCTGGCCTTTGCCCTGCCCAGGCTAAGGCAGGGAAGAAGAGGGTAAAACACTGCTTCAGCATCTTCCATCGCTACGCTGGGGTCTGTCTGAAAAGTCAAACTCATTGCTTGTGGAATGATTTTTATGCTTGCAAAGTTAGTAAATACAAATAATCAGCATAATACTAAAAAAATTGTAAGATAAACTATTTTTTTACAGGCTGGGGCCACTGAAATGTTATTGACGCTCAGGAAATGAAATTATTCATGACAAATTGTAATCAACAGGGATAAAGATACAAGAGGTTTTTTTAAATCTGTTTTGCTGCATCTGTGAAATCATTTGATTAGTCCTTTTCTAACACATTTCTAAACACAGAGAGAATACGTAGCGAGATAATGAATTTTTAGAGCATGTTTTAGAGAAGCTACCTTAGATTAATTGCAGATCTTCTGGATCTAGAAGGGGGAGTTTAGTTTGATCATTAATGTCCTTTGATAAGCAGAATTTCATTCACCTCCCCTAAATAAGGAACTCGCTCTGTTTTCCATCTTCCAGACTACCTGTGCTAATGAATTTTAAAAATAAAAAATAATTCCTTTTATAAAGGGAATAAAGAATCAAAATCATGTTTCCTCGTGCAACACAGTAAAATAACTCAAAACTTTAGACATGGACTGGAAGAGAAGATTCATATCAAAGCAACTAACTTTTCCACTTGCTATTTTCCAGCATGAGAAAATTGGTGGTTCATAGGATAAAATTTACTTTGGTGCATCATAATAGTAAAACTCAGTTTTTCTGTACCTACCAAACACAGAAGTCAAATGGTTTACTTACACTTTACAAGCTGAAGGTAACTCAGGAGAGATTCAGAAAGTAGATAAGGTTGATTCAGGGCAGATACTAGCTTTGGATATTAAATGGTATTTGTAGAAATTCACAAACCCCACTGTTCTCCAAAGGGCAATGCCTGCAGATATGTAGATAGCAGCAGTGAAGATGCATACAGAGCTGCATTAAACACAGCAGTATGAAATAGAAAACGCGGGTAGCTTTCCTCTGCAGAAGCAGCAGTCGGAGCAGGAGAATATTCTTTTCTGTGCCTCTGAAGCATGCAGTAAGCCACTGCAACCTAAATAGTAGTAGTAATACCAGTAACAGCAACAGCTTCCGCAAATACCCTCTTCTACAGTAACTGGCAAAAAGTTCTCCTAAAATGACAGACACAGATTTTTCCAAAGTAGTTTGCATTTCAGTGGCATTTGCTTTGGACCAGTCAGTGTACCGGGAACCTGGAAAACAAATGTGATGATGGCTTTGAAACAGCTCTTCAGCAGCATTGAGTGTGATGATACATTACTGAATATCTTACTGTTCACTGTTAACTATCTCCTACTGTTCAACTTGCATTACCAAATACTCTGCCTTTTCTGCATTGCATTAGCATACTGTAGAAATCCAAACTGAAGTAAAAATCCAGGCCATATCTTTAAAGCTCAAAGCGTTTGGGTACAGCTTCTTTCCACAAGTGCCTCATCTTCATAAAATCTTATTAACACTCTTATGAAGCAGGCAATGAAATTGAAACCTGTGAGAAGAGATGAAGATCTGGCTTACGCAGCAGATGATTTATGACGATGGTTTGTGACTATGGAATACAATGCCCAGAACACTTAAAAAGATATTTAGATGTAGAGCAAGACTCATTGTTATTACAGCTTTCTCTTGAAAGCAAGTCACAAAAAAAGTCTAAAAAATACAAATGGAGTTGAAGTTGAAAGAGAAAAAAAGCATTCATTTGATGATGCAGTTCCTCTGAAAAAACTAATACTAGTTTGTGTTGAAAATTGCATATTAAACTAAACAGATTACCCTTCTGACCTGTTCATCTCCTTATAGGTGAATTCCTGTGATCCTGAACCTGCAGGAAGACTGGAGAAAACCACAAAGTCCATTTTGTTCAATAGTCATAAGCAGACAAAGGGCAAAAGATAAATTGTCTTTGCTGGCTCTACTGAGTCTTAGCAAGAATACTCCAGCACCTTAGTGTTCCATATACTTAGAAGCATTAAGGGGTGGCACATAGGACCTTGAACCTGAGGATTTAGCAGAAGAAAAAGTAATAGAAGGATTTAAATGGATTAAGTGGGTGATGGGACTCAGGCAGGAGGAGGTGGAGATAACTTTAGCTATCTAGTAAATGAGAAGAGGGAGAGATGATAAATGGAGTCCTGAAGCCTCCACAGACTAAATTATCTGGGTGGGAGGCAGGTGTGAATTACTGGGGAAGTGCAGGGACTAAAGGGATTTTTGTATTTGCTGGTGTAAGATAAGTTCCCCTTCATGTGACAGGGTCACAATGACAGAAATGCTTGGAGCTGTGTCTACCCGTAAACATATAAACTAACGACTGGGGAGTAATTCTCAGTGCGAGAAGAGAAGGAACCTTTAGTGTCTCACTGGCGACTCAATGAAGTGAAAGAAAGGGCAGCAGAAAGATCAACCTTGACAGACATAGGAAAAAGTCATTAGTCACCATGGCAAAGACAATCTTACTATAATGGAGAGAATTGAAAGTAGTCTGAAGACGACTGAGGAAGCAGCCTGTACAGCAGAGAGACATGCTGCAAGAAATCAATTACATATTCATGACATCACAAGTTTTCAATCTCATCGCCAAGAGACTTGTTTTAAAATACTTTTGCAACTATTTTCAGATCAATCTGTATTTCTCAAGTGGTAAGAATCTGTCTGGTGGCTGTGACTCCCTTATCGTATCTGCCATGTTTATCTACAGGTTTTAGCATGTATTTATCTTCCCCTTTGACCACTAATCAGGAGGGTAATCACTATTACCCTTACAGTAAATCAAAATGAGCAGATTAAAGCCAGGTTTATCAGAAGTTCTGTCAGGTTTTCTCAGAAAAATAGGAAATAAATTCAATGACTTTCTAATTAAGAATAATAAATTATGTCCCTATATTAAGCCACTATATTAACTCCTCATGTTAAGACACTAATTAGTATCATTACCATAATAGAAAACCAGTAATTGTTTCCCTCCTTTGACAAGTGTTCCAGATTTCAGGAATCACTGAAAGTCAAGTAGACGCTTTCTACTTTGCAACAGCTTTTAAGGAAAGTGAATAGTTAAGTGGCTGTTTTCAAGGAGTTTTAGATTCATCCGTGTTTTCTCTTGCACTATATTCACAGCATTAAATTCAGTGGAAGAGGATTAAGTGTTTTACTACAAATTTAGAGTTTTATTACTGGAGGCAATGGCATTCATGTGTATCAACTGCTTTATAATCCTACTGACATACACCAAAGTCAGATGTGAGTAGTATACAAGTGCAGTGGTGACCACAGCCATTGTCCCAGCTTTATCATCCAGCAAGACTCTATACTCTCATTTAGTAGAAATATATTTTTCAATCACTTCATACTTGCATTTTCTTCTTTAAGCCGTGCAGCTTAACCATGTGCATGGGCTGGTTATGTTCTTTAGTGTTTTGACTGCATTCTCAACGGAGGGTTACAACCACTAAATCCTCTACTAGCTTGTTAAGTAGCCAACTTGGTTTTTCTAAACACTCCTTGAGATCCACCCACACTATGAAGAGTAATTGCTTCCAAATGAAAACAAATTATATTTAATCGGGAAATTTAATTATGCCATGGCAATAAGTATTTTTCAAATGCCATAGATTAGATGGGTTATTCAGATGCTCAGGAGGTAGGCAGTTGATATTGAAAAGGCAAAATTTGCACTGTATGTACAGACAATTCTGAAACTGCCAGCTAAATCAGAAAGGAAGGATTTGCATCAGTACTTTTAATGAGAATTAGATTAGTAGAAGCTGTGCAGTTAAAACAAAACAAAACTAAAACAATCACCATTTTAAGCCAAGCAGAAGAGTGTAAGTTTTTAATAAATACAGCATCACTGGATGCTGGCTGACAGCTTCAATATTATCTCACTATAGATGTGTAATAATTAGTTAGGCAATTCAGCTTTCTGAGTAACATCATTATCTATGTTAGAATTGCAGTCAGCTCGGGAGATCAGATTCCCAAACACGCCGAAGCCAATGCCTGTTTTTATACAGAGCATCTGGGAGGAAAAAGGGCTAAGGAGCACAAGTGCAGTTAGGACAATGCAACACAAGTATTTTAAGAACCTAGACCCAGATTTTTCAGAGCTTATGTCTGAACTGGAACTGTTTCCAGCTCCACGATGGGGCAAGACCCCAGTATAAAAGCATTCCCTGCCCTGGAAGTGCCATGCAGCCAGGGTGGGGAGAGGGCCTGAGATGCCACAGGAAGACTGCAGCAGCAGCAGACCTCACGGGTATGAAGTCAGAGGAGTGTGTGTGTATATAATTATATTCATGTTCTGATAATATAGCCAGATGACTCAAACACACGTTGCTGCTGTTCCTAGGAGCATAGAAAATTTGGACCACACCAGTCGCCACAAAAAAAATATAATGGCTGTCATAACGCTGGTTTGTAAGCAAGGCACATTGTCACCTTTATGAAAATCCACTTCATTAAGAATAACATCAATGTAACATTTTCATTTAATCCTAATGACTGCATAATTATTAATTACAGTAGCTACAGAAGCAAAATCCCAGGGAAGCTGGAATCCCAGTCATATTCTTCACAGTTGCCAGGTACTTTCAGATTACTTTACTCAGAAAAAAAAATTTAGCCATTATTTTTGAGAAACAGTTGTCACAAATATAGAAATTCTGCCACAGTCACTGAAGATTCTTCTGTCAGGCTTAAAAAAAGAACTATAAATAGCATTTCTTCTAAAAAACGTTATGTTATGACAATTCAGTTTATTCAGATCACACCTCAAAGTTGTCAATATATTGAACGTACACATCAAATATTGTTGAGCATTGGACTAAATCCAGCAGAGTTAATAAGGAAGCGTGGTTCTCATTGTCAGTGAGTTATAAAATTATATTCTTTTACTAATAGCGTTTATGCTACTTCAAATCTGCTTTCTCTTATTTAAGCTTTTGATACTTCAAATAATTTCAATTAATGAAATCAAGCTATTTTTTTTTCAATCAGTTTCAGATTATTTGAGCTGTGCAATTAGAAAAGCCCCCTTTTAGCAAGTTGAGGGAGAAAAATTCAAGTTGTCAGCCACACAGTATAATTTTTTATAGTTAGTTTTTCAAAATTCTAGGATACTTTGAGAGGAAGAAGGGTTTCTGATGCATTTCAAGTTTGTCAATATTTACATCCATTATTGGTTTTGGGTTTTGCTGCATTAAGCAGATTATATATTTAGAGCAGAAGTTGAAGCAGAGGGAATGGTGTAACTCCAAGTATTTTTCCCTTACTGAAGTACTGAACCAGATTACAGAAGACAAAGATAAAAGTGGATGAAAAATGGATTAAGCTACACTGATTGTGCTCAGTGTGGTGATCTGAAAAAAGAAATACCATAAATGCCATTTTTTATAAAGGTTTCACATTAAAATTGGCATGAAGACCTCTTTGTGGAGTTAATTTTGAAGAATGACAGCCTTAGCCTGAAGCAACCTTCAGCTGACTTTCAGACTTCCACTCATGTATTTTAGATAAGAGCTGTGTTTCAGTAGCCTCGTTGCTTTAATCCTTACTCACATGTCTATCTGTATGAATGAGTAGTCTCAGAGTCCTATTGGACTACCAGTGTCTTTAAAGCTGAAGATGAGGTTCACACAAAGTTTTGGATCTGGCTACGTACCCTAAACAACATGTGCATATTTGCCTGTGGAGTAATATCTAGCATTTGTGAGTATATGTGTCTGTTTGCGCCAGAGGAAACTACATGCAGACAGACATTTAATGCATGCTTATCTACCACACAAACACATCTGTCTGCCTAAGGGAACCCAGGTTATTTGTGAAAGGATACCTGTACTGAAGATACCATGGATGACTTGGACACCTATTAAAAATTAGATCCTTAAAGCTGAACTGCTTTTCTTTTGGTATTTAGTATATGCCTCTATTCAGATTTATACATATGAAATATATTCATACATAAAATACTATGAATTTTCATTGAAATTTGGAGACCTTTAAGACTTCACTTAATATCAAATTTGTTCCGTCATGATCTATTAACAATAAAAATAGGAAGACTTTACAAACTTCTTGGTAAAAAAAAAATATTAACCAGCAAATCTTTGCTTAAGAATGAGTGCCCCTTAACATACCCACATCAGCATTGCGAAATTCAAAAATGTTTATGAACCAGCACTCAGTGAACACCAACACTCCTTTAAATAGATGCTGGTAAGCACAAGTATATCCCGTCAGAAAACGCTGAGGGTATGCTCTGCAGTAAGGCACGATACAGCAGTGCAGCCTCAAGAGCAAGGGCATCTTTAAAAACATGAGACTAGAAAGGCTGGGACTACTCTTCGGGATGTAGGCAAGCATTTTGATGAGTTATAGAGAAGCCAAACACAGGAGTATCTGCAAAAGTGGTTTTTATGGTCCTAAAGTGACAAGCAGGTGTGCTACAAGGGTGTCTGGGCAAGAACAGTGTGCCAAGGCTGTTGATATACCAAAAGTCTTTGGAGTCAGAAAATTGAGAGGGGAGAAAAAATTAGGAAGCCTTGATAGGGAAATGTGAAGTCTATACTAAAGGACATGAATGGATTTGCAAAGCTTTGTTCTAAAGGTGAAAAAACGTGGTTAATAGTAAGAAACAAGATCCTGGAATTGGTGAATTTAATTACAACAGCAATTATACACTCTGTAAAGAGTTCTGGGACATGGAAGACAGTATATGAAAAGGAGGACAGTGTAGGCTTTAATTAAACACAGAACTGGCCCTCTAAATCAATCATTATTTCTAGGCAGCAAGGACAAGTGCAGAGCTGTGTAAATGTGCGAGCAGAATTTTGGGTAACAGCTCTGCAGATTTCTCTGAGGAAAATACTTTGACAGATGCTGAGTGGGACTACTTGTCCTTATGTTGAACCCAAAGGCAACAAAAAAATTAAAATAACTTCACGGTATCCAAGAAAAAATCTAAAAGAAATCTTGATGTGTAAGGCTTGGAGTTTATTTTTTCCCCAGGTCTGGAGTGAGGTATTGGAAAGAAAACAGAGACTAATGGTCTGATTCAGATAAAACTCAGACACTACTTTTGGCAATTCAGGACAGTTTTCTTCCCATGCAAAGACTAATTCTCCTGCTCTTGTTACATACTTAACCGCAATTAAAGCATTGATCCAACTCTTCACACAGTTTAAATGTGTCTACATCCATAAACATGAGCAGAAACGTGCTTACTTAACTTTAGCCAGGGTTCTTAGTCCACTGCCTTTAGTGGTAAGTGGTCTAAAATGGCAGTCTGCCAGAACATCAGAAAGTATGTTCACTATCTTTATGCAAAAAGCATATCTGAACAGATTTCTCAGTGATAAACCGTCACTGAGTCTTTTCAGGTGCGTTGACAAAAGCACTTATTTTTCAACTATGAAACAACAGGTTCCTGGTGATGACATTTGAAAATGCCCATCATTTAAATGGCAGGAAAGGGAGCATAGTGAAGGTTTGTTATTTGCTAATCAGCACTTTGCATCTCACTGTTTCTTGGAATATTTCTGTTCAGTATTCTTCATGAACCTTGTCCTAATATAATGTGACCCCACCACAGTCAGAAGTAGCCAGTGGTCCATTACTCAAGGACACCAACCATGACAGGAGCAGACTTTGGATGGAGAAGCAGATGAGACCAAGACAAGACAAAATAGTTCTGGTGATGACAGCAGGAGACTGGACAGATCCCACGATCCGCACATCCTAAATCTCTGAGTTCCATGGTTAAGGCTGTAGTAATGAGAAAGACACTGACCATCAGTGAATGCAACAGAACTAGAACAAAAATACGGACAATATTCAAGTTCACTATGACTGGAACACAATAATCTTTATATCCCTTTCAACATCTGCCCTGCAGCAAAACCACCCGTGCATGGTGTTGGTGGTACAGCTGGTTGTGACAAAAATACTGGTGAAAGAACAGTTCCACCTCTGAACACACATCCAGCATCAGTTTGAGACAGTTGTTCACACCCCTAGGATGCAAAGTTGTTTGGCACTTTCTGAATAGATTGTAGGGGTCAGAGAAATAAAACTATTATACTCCCACACACATTTTAGTCTGGAAAGGTTATAAAAATGTGTACATTTAAGACCTTGCTATGGCTGCACAAATTTATGGTCATTCATTAAGTATTTTAAGCAGGTAAAGTGCTTGGTCACGGTCTTAAAATTCAACTATCTGCAGTAAAATGAACCTTCTGTTTCTCATTGAGATGAGTCCTGTCCTGTGCAAGTAGTGTGTCCAGGAGAAAAAATCCCCATTTATATACCTGCAGATAAGAAGGTAACTTCTATATTTAAGGTTTTATATGTAGTATCTAACATCAGACAGTAGTATGGCAATATTAGCTCACAATTTCTTTGTTGACTTATATGTCTGATTGGCTGCTCAGTGTTGATGTGTGTGTTTAATTCTTGGAAAGAAGGAGTTACTTGACTGGACATAGAGTTAGGGTTAGAAGACTCCATGTTTTCCAATAAAGCATTTTATAACCCATTTAACTGTTAAAAAATCATATCAGGAAACTAGTCAAGTACTTCTAGGACATGCTAAAGTCTTCTTTTAAGCCTGTTAGGTATTACTAGTTACTGGGGGAAAATGCTTTGAATCAAACATTTGGAAGCGAATAAGTCACAACATTCCTGCAGCCTTTGAAGCAAAATGCTTAGAGTGGAAGGCAGGAGAGAAAAATGAATGAGTTGCCTTCTTCCAGTCATCAAAAACTCATACATTTAATTTGTCCCAGTTGTGCTGGTCTGCACAAACAGCAAGAATAAACCACACCGAGGAATCCCCCACAACTGACCACTACAGATAACCATCGATATGATGTCACATCTCAATTACAATGATATATCTTTCAGATCTTTATTTCTACTCATCCGATGGCACAGATGTTCTTGTACCTGCTATTTTCCACATTTTCCATTCTCTTTGAAAAAGTACTTTCTTTCAAACCTTTTTTCACTGTGGGGGACAGAGCTGGAATGCAAAGCTCTCGCCGCCAGTCAGCGCAATAGTTAGTATTGCTCTGGATCACTCTGAAGTGGCAGATACCTATGTGCTTTAGCAAACGTGAAGTTTAATACTTTAATCAAGTAGCTAACTGCACATATATTATAGCAACAGAATGAGAAAACATGGTTTCCTATGGCTTTGCTTTCTAATAAAATGCAATAATCAATTAAAGGTTTCCCCATCAGCCAGACACTCATGTTTCTCCCACGTTAACTATCTGGGGTTCAGTTCACACTGTAGTCCTTCCTCAGCACAGTCACTGATACTTTATTTGGCTAGTTCCACAGAACCTGTAAGAACTTTGCATTTCTAGGGCTATTACTCTTCCATCAGTTCTGATATAAAGTGGCAAATGGGTTCACAAATAATGAATTGGAGGCAGACATTAAGATTGCCCGATTGCATGAGACATGTTTGTTTTAGGCAGCCTCATTAGGAAGGTACATACTTTCAGAAATACAGTCCTCTTTTCAAGACAAGCAGCAAAACATACTACCCAGTTCCAATGTAAATAAAATATCTGAAGGTAAGGCTAAAGAAACATGTAATTACACAATATCAAACAACTATCCAGAGATCCCTAATCTGCAGCCATGGATAGAAGACTGATAGAAGCACTTAAAAGAACATTAGTTTAAGATTTGCTTCATTTTCTCCATTTGAAAATTAAAATGTAAGGTAACTCATTTGCTCCGAAATAATTTTTTCATGTGACTTACTGGCTTGTCAAGGGTTCCTAAGATAAATATCCTTAGATCTTTACATTTCCGGGTTTTGAAGATCATACTTAAATCTTTTGATTACTTTTCCCCTGAAGAACTGAATCCAATTGTTATTACGTAGCATGTAAATTAAGTCTCTTAGTTTAACACCATCATTAGACTTGCCACCTTTTTTTGAACTAGTAACCAAACTTTAATAAGTGTATCATAATGACATCATGTGAAATAAAATAGTGAAATGAGCTTGCTAAATCATTTTAAATCTTAGCTGTCATAAGCCAGGCTTTACTAGTAGAGTTATACCCAGCAGTTTTTAAAGGGTAAAGGATACGTAAAGACTACTTTCTGCCAAGGAAAAGACCTTTCTTCCTAAGGAAAAGCCATGTACAGCTGAATGAGTAGGAATTCATAGGAATAATTGCATTTTTCTGCCTTGAACCTTTGCATAACATGGGACAAAGTATTTCAGACGGAATATTACAGCAATTTTGTTACTTTTTACTGAATAATTTAAAAAGAAATCTTTTCTTTCCATTTATGTTAACGTCTACAATCTCCATTGCTAATAGTCTGGGTTTATGAGTTTACTTGCAGGGACAGGTGATTTAATACTATTATATGGTGCAAATCCCTTTTCCAGGATGAAAAGAATCCCCAGGGAATAACGTAAAATTCCCTTCCTTCTTTCCATTTGTCCTGTCTTGTTCCTGTAGTAATATAAAGTTTCACTTTTCAAGAGTAGGTCTGAGAATACCTATGATCACATAAGAAGTGAATTAAGATTACATGCTCATATATGCTTTAGGAATTATGTATTTCCAGTACTTGAGCTCTTTTATATCTTCCAGGGGCATACTGGAAAGCCCACTGGAAAAGTAATCCAGAAAGTGTTTTGAGATTCTAAAAAAACCTCAGAGAACAGATTTTCTTCTCTATCTACAGAAGCAAGTACTGAACACGACTAGGGCACTTAAACTTTGATTTTAATAACCTTTCTAGCAATAAATTGCATTATATTCTACAGGTGGTTCCATTGAAGTGGAGTAAAATATTATATACTCAGTTGTAAGAACAGGCTGTTAGGCCTTACCCCAACCTCAAATTTAGAGTAACTTAAAGAGGATATTAAATATGAGAATTTGAAGAATCACAACAGAATACAAGTTAATCAGTTTGGCTTTTTCACTAACAGCATAAATAAGTAATTAGTATAACAGATTTTCAGATGTACCCTTCTGAATGGCTTCCAACTTCAGAGATTATGCTGAATGGCTCATGTGAAAGGAGCAAATTAAACATCATTACAATATAGTTCTCATCTTTTGTCAGTCAATATGTCAAACAAAATATTGTTCAGGTTTCTAAACCTGGAATCTTAAAAAAGCACTTATAATAAAAGTTGGAATTTTGCCATGGGTAGTGAATTGAGAGCCACAAACTGTCTCAAGTAGTGTTGTGGTAATTTGAAGGAGCACATTAAAAGCAATGAAGACACTTGAATGCTTCTTTTTAAACAACAGTAAAAAGGGAAGTTACAAAATGTAAATAAAAATAATTCTACAAAGATCTAAATGGTTTGCATTTCTGCATCCTATTGAGAAACTGCATGACCAATCACATTCTCAATCCATTTTCAAATAATCACTAGAAGGGTTAACTCATGAAAGTAATCTCCTGTACATGATGTAAACCAGATGCAGGTGTATTACTGACTGACTTCAAAAGAAGAATTGGGTTTTTATATTACCTAAAGTTTTCCAAAAATTATATAGAATTTAAAAGATATGAGTGAATCCGAAGTGGGACTGGTAAAATTTCTTTTGCTTATTAGTTACCTGCTTGCTCTGGAGTTTGTGAATCCCATTAAACACTTGCTTAAACTTCTAGGTTCCCAGGTGCTCTTGCAAATGTGGTCTTTCATTTTCAGAAATGCCTGGCTGAAATATCAATGATTAGGCTCTTTTAAGTGGACATTTGCTCTTTAAAAGAATCACCGTGTTCAGAAGACAAGAGGTATTCCTCCCTGTCAAATTAACTACCTTTTGATTCAAAAAACTTGCTGATGTATCTCAAAAAAACCCACCACATGCAGAATAATCACATTATTTTTTCAAAACTCCTATCTGGCAGGTTGATGAGTACTGATTATATGTCATATGGCATTGCTTCTGATTCTTTGGCTGCCTGAATCTATCCTGTGAAATCACAAAATTACCAGGAATTACTTTAATTACATCTCAGAGGACAGCAGGAAGCATGATGTGCTCCTTCCCTGACCCTACTCGCAGGGGAGTAGCAGAAGCGAGGGGAGAGCACAAGGAGGTGGCAAAACGTTCCTTTATACCTCTTACATCCAGTGTCGGATCTTGGGAAGGATGAGCCCTTGGGTTGCGTTAGCTCCGTACGCGTAAAGGAGAGTCAGCCCTTCCCTGGCAGTCACCGAAAGCATCAGGTTATCTCTTTCCGAATGGAAATATTCTAGGCAGGGAGAGATGCAATTAGCTGAAGACAGGCTCGTTTGGTAGGTCCTCCAGGTTCAGAGAGCAGAGATAAGCATCTCGGCGCTCATTCCCCACTCTCTGGCCGTAGCCTCCCCCAGCCCACGGTCTCCCCCCGTGCCGGCTGCCTTGCAGCATTTTTTTGGTGATGGCAGCGTTTGGGTGGCTGGGTGCTGGTGGGAGGCACGGCTGGCTCCGTATCTGCACCTACATCGCAGGAATCGCCAGCCACTACTCATTGGCTTCCAGCTGCCTTCGATTCGGTTACCTCGAATCCGAATTTGAAGCAGCTTTCTGTATGCTGACATCCCATGCGGGGAATGAGATCTTCCAGGGGAAGGACTGATGGCAAAGTGCAATCGTACTATTCAAAACATGTGAGGAATGAAGTAATATGGGCTATTCCTCCCACTCCTCACAGGCTTTCATCAGAACTGCAGCCAGCTGAAGGCATTGATCTCAGGCTGCAGTCTTCTTGGAAGGTAGTCCAAAGAGCAGGGAATTCATTTACAGAAGAATTAAAGCCTGTTTCAAACCTCAGCACTCTCCAGTCCAAGCACTTTTTAGTTCCTTTGGCAGCCTTTGCTTCCTAGAGCCACACAACTGACATAAGCTCAGATGTTTTCCCCTGAGGAATGCCGAGGGAGACGCTCATTACAGATGTTATGTAGTTTTACTGTCTATTAAACACAATAATTTACCACAGGTATGGGTGTACAAGAAAGTGAATAAAATTGCTGTCCACTGGTTAGCCTCCTAATGAATGAGGAAAGGGCCAAGCCACGACTGAAGTGCTACGGCAGGAATGCGCTTGCATTTACTAGAAAATTCAGTTTAATGACAACCAATCATTTCACACCATGCTTTACATTTACAGCAATGAATACAGTAGCTTTCAAAATCCTATTGTAAGTATCAAGCATCCCCATATACCTTTTAGTCCACCTGATGCGATTATAGAATGATAGAATGGTTTGGGTGGGAAGGAATCTTAAAGATCACCTAGTACCAACCCCCCTGCCACGGGCAGGGACATCTTCCACTAGACCAGGTTGCTCAAAGCCCCATCCAACCTGCCCTTGAACGCTTCCAGGGATGGGGCATCCACAACCTCTCTGGGCAACCTGTCCCAGTGCCTCACCACCCTCACAGTGAAGAACTTCTTCCTTAGAACTAATCTAAATCTACCCTCTTTCAGTTTTAAATCATTGCCCTGCATCCTATCACTACACTCCCTGATAAAGAGTTCCTCCCCATCTTTCCTGCAGGCCCCCTTTAGGTGCTGGAAGGCTGCTATAAGGTCTCCCTGGAGCCTTCTCTTCTCCAGGCTGAACAACCCCAACTCTCTCAGCCTGCCTTCACAGGAGAGGTGCTCCAGCCCTCTGACCATCCTCGTGGCCCTCCTCTGGACTTGCTCCAACAGGTCCATGATGTCTGACAACTACTTTTCACGTATTTATTTTCAACAGGAAAAACATTGCAAAGATAGTTAAATGGGGACATTCACGTGTGTAAGTGTACCATCTCAAAAAAATGCAGAACATACAGGAACAAGACTGCTGCGGCAATAAATATGCAGCATAGCTATCAAGACTCCAAAGCTCTTTTTGATAACACCCTCCCCTTACTCATATACAACACTGAATCAGCTCCATTGCATTAAAGAGTTCATCCACTATTTATGGAAACAACATCCCAAAATTTTACGAGTTCCAGGTTTAATACTCATGTTTTAAAAACCACAAAATATTTTAATTTCTAAATCTCCATGGCTCCTTTTCAGAAAGTATTCCTAATGATGTCCCGTTGATAGTGTTTTGTGTTAGGAACATCTTGAAAGAAAACGATATTTGCCATACACTTTCCGCATGTTTTTGTCTTTGTACTAATCAACCATCTGCATTCACAATCTAGATATTTTATCTCTCAAATTCTTTTATCATGTCTTATGGTTTATTCAGATAAGCAAATGATGACATTCCCCTCTAAATCTTGGTTCTTTTCTATGAGACCTAGCAAAGCATTATACCTACATAAGGTTTTAAATAATTCTTAGTATGACTCACCGGTTCATGACATCCATAGATCATTACTTCTTAAAGCAATTTATGGCAATAAGATGATTTTGTTCTACATTAGCAAACGCAAGTCAAAGGAAAACAAAACAAAACACACAGAGAACGAAAGAGATCTTAAAGCTACATATTTTCCAGACAGAAGATTGGAAGATCTCCAGTGGAATCTTGATTTAATTCAAGTACTGGAGACTGCACAGCTTGGGTTGCTCTTTCTCTCTTTCATACAAAATAAAGCTTTCAGCCTGATCTTGGAAAAAACATCTAAAGAGGCTTTTGTCCTTTAGAATACAAATAAACAAGATTTTGTAAGTTGTGATTATTTTTCTCATTAGTCAGTCTTGCATTTAAAAATAATCAACAAAGCCATAACTTTTCCTTTGATGCTTTGGAGTGAGAAGAGTAATGATATCAACAATAATTTGATCTTGTACTTGTCAACATTTGTCTCTATGTGGTTTGAATTCGCCTTCAGCACACTCCAAGATGAGAGCCAGAGAGTCACTACTAGGAGCTGCAGAATTCAAACAATGTATGGGTTCCAGAAAGCTTTTCCTCATGCCAGTAAATAAGTAATTTTTCCAAAGCAGCAAATGGCACATGGCTATTCACTGGGAAGATCTCTCTGGTGGAAAAATTGAACTGTAGGATTTATCACCTTGAACATCAGGAAGACTTCACTCTGATGGGAGTTTGTTTATGAGGTCTTTTTTAAGGAGCCACCCTAATTTAGGAAGTCGGGCACTGGTTCCTCAAAAAAGCTTCACAAAGTAAGTTGTAATGGTACTGTTCAAGCTGGAATTATCTATTGTATAAACAAAGCCATATTAAAAAGATTCAAACACACCAATTTACACGCTGTCAGCATGTATGATTCCTCCACCATCTAATGAGCTTTTATTTTTACTATATCTTCAACCATCCTTCCTGAAATGCTTAACCTCTGAAGCCTTGCAAGCCAATCTTATGCAAACAGAAGAAATTAAAAGAAATCCTGGGTGTTTCAGATGTGTTGCCCCTCAAAGCCAGAAAGACCTCTCAATATCACTCTAGGATTGCATCAGGACCTAGAGTTTGCCACTCCCTCTAAAAGAACAACAGATCTTAGATCCAAATGTCAAGTACCACCAGTTCCCCTACCAATTTCAGTTGCTGGGACTTACCCAGGTAAGGGACAGCAACGGCAGCAAATTCCTTGTTTCCCGAAGGAGCTGAGAAGAAACGATGCACCACACTCGCATCCAGAAGGCAAACCCAAGAGCTTCCAGAGACAAGATATTCCACGTGGTGCTTCAGGAGCACCTAAGCAATAATTTGGGAAGAGCTCTAGGAGCAGGCATCCCAGCGGCACTGCTCAAACCGGGGCTAAGGCCAGGGCTGGGCTCAAATACCCCTGGGGGCAGGGGGTGGGGGGTCCCAGGTGGGGCTGCTTGGGCAATTAAGGCCTATTAGTGATCTCAGGGCACTGGCACTTGGTGCCAAAGCTTCATAGGATGAGGAAGGCGATTGTTTAATTACATGAACTGCGTAGATTTGAAGAAGTGATCTATTCTAGTTTTTTTTCCCAAGTTTTGGACTGTTCTTCACAGCACTGTCGTCTTTGCTGCATCCTGTGGGTCTGCTCTGGCCCATCCAGAAGGCAATCACAAGAAATAAACCGTATTTTCACTGAGTTGCTCATCAGCCCTAAGCGTGTAGAAGCCGTGGAAAAGCGAGTAAAACACAAACTGTGCCTGTAACGTGCATTGGGTGCCCCAGCCCTTGTTCTGCCAGACAAGCAGTGGCTCACCGAGGCTCCAAGGCAATCCCGTGCGTTCGGTTTTGCCCCTTCCAAAATATTCTGGGCTTTTCTGACCGTTCGCTTCTGGAGGGTGGTTTGACCCATAGACAGCAAAGCTGCTATGCGGCCTTGAGAGGTGTAAGACAGTTCAAAATGGAAATATTGCTTTATTTATTGTTATCTACTTATTTATGATTAATCTTCAGGAAAACCTCTTTGTGCTCGCATGGATTAAGTAGAGGCATTCTTTGCTTTTGGCAAAATGTGTAAGGAAATTCCCTTCCAAACTTTCCACAGGTCTAGGTATCCCTCTTAAAACTGTCAGTAATTGAATTTTATTGCACAACAGAAATGCTCTTAATCTCCCTCTATTTACTGCACTGTAATTAAACTTTGTGAAAGACCCCCAAAATGGTGAATATGAACAGCTTAAATACAAGTGGAATAAATGATGGATGTACTCAGACAAAAACTCTAAACTTCTAAATTTTCTTAAACAAGATGCTTACTGTCTCTATAATCTTTGGGGGTTTTTGCTTCTTGTTTTGGTAGTGGCTGTTTATGTAGCAATGTTAACTAAGACTTGATCATTCTTCTGATTTTAATTACTCTTGACATATTTTGTTTAAAATTCCACACTGCTGTTGTAAGACAGTTTTACTGTAGACACTGCTTAGCGATATTTTTCCCTGATGAAAACATCACAGTTAAGGGTCTCTTAAGGTCAAATATTTCCTGCTGCAGTTCTGGAAGTTCAGGAACTTCCCACCACATTTATTAGTATTTTGTTTTCAGGTAGACTTCCCACAGAAAAAAATACAAACCTTAAAAATTAACTCATGATATGTCGTCAAACAAATCTTAAGGGATAATTTAATGAGGAAAATTGGCAGTTTCATTTTACTTTTCTTACTGTTAGCAGAATGCGTAATCTTTTTTAGGTTAATTTATTTCCGTACTCTAGTTTCCTCTCCAGCTTCAGAGGACCATAGAATAAAATAGCATGCAGCTGGAAAAGGTGATGTGAATTACTGAATCACGTATCATATTACAAATAATCCCACCATATATCTTCCGTCCACTTTAACGTGGTGAGGTGTATTTGTGTGCAGATGCAAGAGTGCACAGAGGGACAGTTTTGTGTAGGCTCTGCAATATGAAGGCTTTCAAGTTTCTCAGTATTTCCAACAGCCTTAAGGGCACCTGGGACCATTGATTTCATCTCAAGGTCCTATGAGGATACTTTGCTGTATTTATAATACAGAAAGAACTTAAAGGAGCTCGTTGCTTCTGCTTTCCGAAGCAAATCTATTTTCATTTCACTGGACATTCTGCATTATATATATCTCACAACAGCCATGAAAGGCATTACCATAGCACCTTGACAATGTTCCTAGTGATTTAGTTCGGTTTAGTTTTCCCATACGAAATGTAAAAAGTAGAGTCAAAAGAAATACAGTCGCTTTTAAGTGTTGTGTGTCTACAGTACTCTATCCATTCAGATGCATATCTGCACTATTCATTGATGGTCAGGATCTCAAATGAACAATAGAAAAGGCTGAAGATGGCTGAATGACTATAAAAAACATTGAAAAATACTATTGTATTCCTGCCAAACAGAGGTTACAGCTTTTTTTTTTTTTTTACAAATTTTTCCTTTTTTACATATTACTTACCTAATTTGTGCAAAAATGTTTGATGTGGTCGTGTTGAATTTACTATATTCATGTCTAATTTTCTTAGTATTCTCTTTGTTCTTATGGTTTGGTGAAGAGACTCACTAGCATGCCACTCCAATTCTATATGCATGAACATTTTTTTCCATGAACTTTCCTCTGGGCAAAATAGCAGTTAAGTGGATAAAGTTATGATTACCAGAAAAGTAATTTTGATTACTAATAAATATTGTCAATAAATTCTTTATAATTGACCAAGTAATCTTGAACAGTTTTGGGGTGGTTTTTTAAGCTTTTCCAAAGGAACGTTCACGGTCCTCATATGTAGGATATTTAACAAGCCTTAGTTCTGGCTGGATAAAGACATCTACTCTTATTCTGGTCAAAAAGTAGGTTCATAGTGCTTTTCCTTCTGTTTAGTTTTGGGAAGCAGAAATAGTGCCCCAGCAGAAAGAACTTACAACTTTGGCTTTTACATTATCTGTCTTCTCTGAAGACAGCCCACAAAATATGTGCTAGCTAAAATCATGATTCACTGAAAATATGTGCGCTAGTGAGCTCATGTCAGTGTTGTTTCCTGGGGAGTTTATAGGCTGAATGGAAGAATTCTTGTTTCCATCCTCATCTGTCTTCCTTCGTTAGGCACATTGTAAAATAGTTTAGTGATGTAAACAGATTTTCTACTATCGTATCCTACAGCCTAGATAAGTTAGTAGGAGTCTTTCCATGAATTTCAGTGGGTTTGGGATCAGGCTATGGTAGAGAAACCTCTGGTTGATTGAGGATTTTTTCTTCCACGTTTATTTTGTATCCCATGTGGCTACACTACAAGAGAAAATAGGAAGAATAATACGTGTTTGCACCTACCATCTGAACTAGCTTTGTAACTTAAAATTTGTTTACTGTGAAATTGTACAGAATGGAAGTAGCTTTCCTTCTGCAGACTGTAACGACAGTCTCTATTTTATCCTACTGCTGCATCATAAATTTGGTTTATATGTTCATTTATTGAAACAAAGGATGTTCAGAATCAAGTGTATTTTACGCTGTATTAATTTTAGGCACAGGACTGCAAGTTCACTTGTTTTGGGAATGGAAAAGAGCTAACTTTCTCATCCTCATTCTTTAATACATACTCCAGTATCTGAATTGAGGATTGAAGGATATAAAGTCCCAGTTCTTCACTGTAAATGATAATTGAAAAAAGTAAATGTTAACTATTTAAAGACTTACGTATGCTACTGTACTATGTTTTACGATTAACAACTTTTTACCTCAAAAAAACCCACAACATATATGTACATTTGTCAAAGAATAAAGAAAAACAACTAAACACATTATTTTTAGAGTTTATTCTGACTTTTCCTTTGGTTTTTCCTTTAATATGTATGCAGGTGTGTCTGGAATGTTATATTACTTTGGCAGGTAGTTTTACAAGTAGCTAACCGGGTATGCTTTTCAATATCGTTTCATATTTATATACTGTCTGCCATCCCCATCTGACAGACCTGTTTTGCAAACAGCAAAAGTGAACTGCAGCTGCCCTGGTATAAAATTGGCAGGCAAAAAGCACAAAGCGTAGTGCACAGCCGAGGAGGGAGATCACAATTAATGCCATTTAGAAAAATGCTGACTCTTATAAAATGTTCTGCTGGACTGGAGAAGGTCCGCTGGTGGCCAAAAGACAGCAAACCCGGTTGCCAGCTCCAGTCTTGGGTTATTTAATAAAATACTTAACTAGTCTTAAATCCGAAGATCCGCTGGGGAGCACGGGGACGGCAACGGGGAGCCTTGCTGCGGCGGGGGTGTTAGGTTACCGGGTCCTGGCTTCAGAATGCAGGGTGAGATGCCAAATTCTCTGTACAACAACATATGGCGAGTCCCTCACAGGATGCAAAACAGCCTCTGTGCTGCGCAGAGCGAAACTTTAGTCGGTTTGACGTAAAATGCTGGACAGGAGGATAGCTAAAACCTCTCCTCTCTCCTCGTCTTGGCTGTTTACCCATAGTTCTTACATACATGCCTTTGGGAATTTGAGTTAGAGTCTAAAACGGCTTCACAGCTGGAGTCACCTCTCCAGGAACTAACTCACTGTTTTCTCTGGGAATGCCGTGGTGAGGTGGGATCCACCTCCCACGCCACAGGAGAGGGCCACAGTCACTGAGATACAGCTTAGACTGTCCTACAGGAGGTGGGGAACGTTCTTAATTCTTCAGCTTGGAGGTTGAAGAAAATAGCTTGAGATTTGTGGGGCAGCAGATGAGGGGAACCGTGACTGAAGGCACACATCTGGAGGAGGAAAAGGCTGGAGACTGGTCTGTGCTTCCAAGATGGTTTTATGCCTTTTGCATTCAAAAAAAAGAAAGCCCCCAACTATAGGGATTTGTGTTTCTGGATAGATAGACAGATAGATCTTATCGCACAGATTTTTCATTCTCATAGCCTGTCACTGAGAATGATATTCTTTCCCCTGCATGTTCATACATACACTTGAAAGGCAAGTCCTTCAGCCAAACCAGTCATTTAGGATCTGTCTAAAGCTGTTTGAGCTCACTCAGTAAAGAGAAATGTCCAGGAGAGATACATTTCACTTAGGCAATTATCTTTGGAGGGGAAAAAAATCCTTTGGAGGCAGTTCTCTGCCTGCCTTTCTGTTAGGTCTGAGAAGGAGCCTGGAAAACAAGATGGCTGCCAGGACCCTTGCGCCAGCTGATGGGTCCCCTCTTTGGAGACCGGTGGAATCTCAGCTATTTCTCTGCACTTCCTTTTTACAAGGGGTTTTGGGGTTTTTTTCTGGTTGTGGTTTGTTTCGTTGGGTTTTTTGGTTGGGTTTTTTTGGTTTGTTTGGGTTTTTTTTAATTTTTCTGCCTTTCAGAATGTATTTCAAAGCAATTTCCTAGCAGCATGACATCTTTGTGGAATGTATGGTGATCTTCAGCCGTTTCTTTCCACATTCAGAATAGGCTGACATATCTCAGCTGGATTTGAAACTAGGCCTAGTTAATGATATTCTGTATAAAAATGTGTTTTCTTGTGGCTCATTTGTCTGTTCACATTTGGGTAAGCAAGTTTTATTTTCAGCTGAGGTTATGCAAAAATATTGTGATGAGAAATGCAATTTAGAAACAAAGTCTTCACACCGGCGGCATTATCCATTAGAAGTCCACTTTGAATCTCATTTTTCCTAAGTATACTCGGGTGATTTGAATAATTAAAAAGCTTAGCACAACTTAAACTTCTACGTACGAGAAGTCTTGAGGAAATTCAGTCAATCCAATTGGTGAACAGAAGCAACATTTTATAAGTGACTTCACCAATCTTACGGTGAAAATTATAATTTTGAATATATATATAATAACTATATATTGTTTAGAAAGTTAAAATGGATCCTTTGGATATTCATTGATCAATATTAGAATCATAGCTTTTTGCAGGAACAAAAAGGTTAATTTTGTCAGACACTTCTAATTGGACAACATGAACATCTTAGAAAGCTACTTCTATGTGCTCTCTTAGATCTCTTAGATATGTTGTTATGTGTAAGCTACTGACTGACTGCAACATTTGGCTATACCTCTAAACATTGCACTACATAGCCAATATGTTTCTACTTGGAAAATTCCTCTAAAATTGCTAAACAGTTTTAGCAGTTGCTAAAACAAAAAAAAAATCAATTCTCTGACCAACAAATCAATTCTACTATAACTGGAATTGTTAACAATGAAAAAGATCCCTCAATTACAGAAGAGGGATTAATATGATAATGATACGGACTGCAATACTAAGACATTTCCATTTGCTTATGTAATTACAATACTTACATTTACAAACAATACTTTAAGAATGCAAAATTCTCAGAGACAAGATCAGAGGACGATTTAGTGATGATTTATCTAGTTCCTAGAAAAATATACTGGATACACAGTTATCAATAGATAATTATAAAGGCCTAACTAATATACATTTAAACAGAAGTCACAATAGTGTCCTCAATTACAGCATTTTATTACTTCTGAAATCATAATAACAAGTCAGAAAAACCAGAATTTTAAGTTGATTCACCATGACAAGAACCAATGGGCTGAAACTGGAATAAGAATGAGTCACAGCAGGCGGTAAGAAAAGCTTGCCAATAGTAAAGTTTTGGAAGCACTGAAATAGATCACCTGGGCAGGATTATAGTCCTCCTCACTGAACGTCTTGAAGAAGAGGTTGGATGTAATGAATATGAACCTAATTGGCCTTCCTCAGATGGACAAGGTGGCCTCTGAAATGCCTTTCTCTCCTAGGGTGGTGTTGTACAGGAATTACACATAGCTACTTGCTACCCATAATGTTTAGCTCCGGATCTGCACCCAGACTGCACAGTGGTTTAAAGATGTTCAGATATCATGTTAGGCAAGGTATCATCTCTGATAAAGACAGGCTTTTCCAGGTTACAGACTGAATTTAAGTAGCCCTGATTTGGCCTGCCCATCAGTAGACTTCGTTTCAGTATCGAAAAAGAAAGCATGAATTAAGCTGGTTAAAATTGGCTTGAATTAGTTTGCATTTGAGGTTCTTTATTCTACTTACTATAATGAACTGATCAAAGGTACGTATTGCTTTGAATTGCACTCGTGAAATATGAGTCCCCATCTGGAAAGTTTAGAATTAGCCAAAATATGTGTGGTTGCATGCACCTTTGAGTTCAGTTCAAAGCAAAAAGGCAAGGAAAGGCCAGGTGATTTCTGACAGGAATTGGTAAACTCCAGCTACAAAATGTACTGTAAAGAAATCTAGGTCTCAAACCTATCATTCAACCCGTAATCCCACTGAATTGAGCAAGACTACTTATATAGAGAGAGCTTGCGGAGAGTAAAGGTGGCAGAATCACACTCCCTGACTTCTCTTTGTGTTCGTTTCTTGGATAGAAAAACCACACACAGAACATGCATATGATTAATGAGTTGGAACTAATTCATAAGCGCCTACATTTTCATCCAGGCATCACGTCCTTGTATTTTTACCAGAGAGACCAGTAACCCAAGTAGCTAACTTTGAGCTTGCTGGAACTCCCTATTTGTTCGAAAGTAAGGTTTGGGGTATTTTTTTTAATTAAGAAACTGCGAAGGCTACAGCAGAGGTAACTATTACCATAAGCCGTTGTTTAATTATCTTTCAAAGGAGAGTAGTAACTTATTTGAAGTAAAACGAGCAGAGTGGTAGACTGCTGTGGAAGCAGCAACCATCCATTGGTCGCATGGATTTCCCGTAACAACTACAATTTGAGAGCATCAGCCTGAGCGTTAACTGCCAGCGGTTAGCCAGCCCGCCACAATTACTAACCGAGCTCCATGACCTATGGGCACCTTGCCTAATTATGGTTTTGATAACAAGCTGTAGATATAATTAGAAGTGTAAGTGCAATATAAAGAGATAGTAGGTTTGTTTCACACCCCCTTATAAACGGGAAAATAATTAGATTCAGGATACTGTCACATACCATGCTGGGTGGCTGATTTCAAAAGCACTGCATTATAGGAAAGTAGGATTGTCTGATTGACTCTAGAAAATTGTGCTCAATCCCCAGGCTCTTGGAAACATAATTTCCTTTTTTATATGAGAAATCTTAGCAATAACTGTGGGGAATTTTTACCCATTTGGGGAATTATGCCATTTTTACTTGGTGGAGAAATATGAGTGTCTTGACGTCTTAGAGGAAAAAATAGTGGGCTACAAAGAACATGAGTAGCTTTAATCATTTGGATGTTACGAAAAGGAGAGTCTAATCAATGAATATTTATTGATTCTTCAAACGTAAGTGTCACACCAAATATCTGTCTGCGTGAAACAATCCTGGATACCAGTCCTTCTGGACTCATCCTTGTGCTCCTGGACGTGACCAGTTGTTCGAGACAGTGCCACGCTTCATTACTAAGCTGGGCAGCTTTGTGGTTGAAACAAATCTGCAGCTTAGAGGCTTGTTACTTAGATGTATAAAGTGGGTATGAGCTGCCATTTCTCCTGAGGGAAGGAGAGCGGCAAGCGATACTGCATTTTTGTTTTTTTACAAAGCTAACAGGAGTAGTGCTGCTTATGATAGCTTTTGAGATCATTTTGTCTCCTTGGTCGGAACTGGGCTGCCTGTGAAAATACCTGTGAAATTACTCCCTGAAAGTTGGAGATAATGATTGTTTGTGGAGTAGGGCCTGGGAGGGATCCTGTAATGGAAAAAATAAATAAGGAAAATAATGTGCTCTTATTTTAAAAAAAAAAAGAGGAAGGAAAATTTTACTAAAACCAAACATCCATAGCTATTAACACCCTGCTCTAAAGTCAGAGTGACTTGTCCAGGGACTGTGACAATTTGCAGAGTTAGAGTATCCAGTCCCTGATTAGCTGAATTATACTGACAAAAACTGCCTAGATACCGATATGTAATAACCTTTTCAGCATGGACATCTAACCAGAAATGACAGCTTTCAAATGCTTATAGCATCATTATCTATGCCCAGAAATAATCTTGGGGGAAAAAAACCCACCACCACCAACCACAACAAATCCCTACCAAAGGCATTTGGAAGCAAAAGAATTGTAAAGAAATTTTGCATTGCTAAATTCTACAGAAAAATGCTTTACCATATATTCTGCAACTATGTGTGACCTGCACACATTGCATATGCAGTAGATACATCGGTCACAAGCAAATCTCCACGCTATCATGTTTCCTGCTATATCAATAAAAAAGATGGGAAGAACAGACAGGCTACTATAAACAAGCATTGTCCCAGGGAGCGTAAAAATGAGTAATTTGTTGGAAAATTACTATAGGATCTATCATCTAATATAAATTATGACCCAATTGTATTTGTTTGTCTTGTTTAGGTCATAAAGTCCCATTCCATTTTTATATGTCTTACTAGTCTCTGAGTGTCTCTATCAGAATGTGATTGCAT